>NW_001889873.1:1325376-1616471 GCF_000143565.1 Laccaria bicolor S238N-H82 | reverse complement strand
AGGTCAACATTTTCTACCCAATCCAATATTATATTTTCTCCCAAGGCAAGAAAAATAAATGGCCACACAACCTATTAGCCTGGATACATTCTTACATTTTACAAGGCTAATAGCTTGTTCAAGGTGGGTGACTGAAGTGGCATGTGTGAGCATCAATCGAGTTAGATATATTTCAGGCGATTTGCAAGGCTGACCCACACTAAAAACCGCACTGCGTACATGGCTTACATCATGTAATATTGAATTGGATCGAACTCAAATCTATTTGTATAGAATTCTGTCGATAAAACGACACCTTACATCGCTTCAATTCTAGGCAATCAGATCTACCTCGGAATAACCCGAGTCATTTTTGACTGGGCTTCAGCTTTTGCGTGCAGCTCATATTAGCAATTTTGAAAGAAAATACTGTAACTCTGTCAAATCTACTCCGAATTACATAAAATAAAATCCAGAAAAAAGGTAAAATTCCGCGCAATTGGATTACGTAAAACGGTGCACTATATATTACATGATTGGCATGTCATTGCCCAAGTTATACCTGCAATTCTGAAAGAAAATACTGCAACTCTGTCATATCTACTCCAAATTACATCAAATGAAATGGAAAAATAATATACAACTGCAAGCAATATAATTACATACATTGTAGTAGTATGCATTACATAATTGGTCCTCAAAAAGAGAAAAGCATCTATAAATGTATTCACAAGAAATGCTGCAACTTACTGGATACCACTTATACAAAATTACAAATGACTGCTGCCATATGCACTAGTCCATTCAACTATATATAATGTGACAACCATACAATGGACAAAAACAAGGCAATAGAATTGATGAACATAGAAGAACTGCTGTTAACTGGGAATCCACCCCATCACCCAACAGTTCACATGGTCAGTAAAACCTTGTACTGTCAACTACAAAAATGATGTGAAAACTACAAATAGCACAGCTTTGCCCCTCCCCTAAACCCATTTGTTAATCCTGCTCTCTCAAAAATGAGAACAGAAGCACAACTCACCCCCTCGAAATAGTTGATATCAGCTTGAAATCCATCCTTCCGCTATCCACAAAGTGCATGTGCACACTTGCCCCATCATCCCTTGAGTCCCATGTAATCTTCACAGGAACTTGGCAGATAGCCACATGGGATAATGACAATGAGTGTGCCAATGCCCCTGCTCTACCTGCACTGTTCCTCATGCCACTGGATGTCAGCTATGACGAGCAGGTGATGGACATAGGTCCTTGGTACAATGTGGGTTGAGAGTATCAAAAATCTACCAGAGGATGCGTGAGCATCAATGGTAGTCAGCGGTACTCAAGAATGTGTAGGGGTAACTGGGAACTTACTTGCGAAAAGTTCAGACCCTTGTCATTTGCTATCGTTGTGCAGTGTCATCCGCTGTCGTTGTGCATTGTCATTGTCATCATGCATCGTCTGCTGGGGCTGATCCACATCAACTGCCAAAGACCTTCAACTGCAAGGGGGGAGATGACAAGAGGAACTCACCACCTCAGAACACCAAAGGTAATGAGAGATAACAGTGTCTGGTTCAAACAAATGTAAACCAATCCACCGCACGCATGGTGGATTTGTTTGTTCAAGTTGAAAGATGTCTGGATGGGCAACAATGCCAAATTATGATGTACGCCAAGGATCGTCTGAACCCCAGTGCAGGTTCAGACGATCCTTGGCACACGTCATAATTTGGCGTTATTTGCTCAATGCCTACTACCTATTTTACTAACTTTATATGTTTTTACAGAAACATGTAGGACTTAATGACACAAACGTGTTAATGTCCGAATTGCTTCCATTTGTTTCTTGTGTCGTAAGTACATATCTTACTTATGTGTTGATTGTACGTATATTTCATCCATCTCTTGTGTTTTCTCTTACTAACTTTGTATGTCCTTACAAAATAGAATTTCATGACATGAACGAATGGCACAACACCAATGTACCTTTGCATCCACTGCTGTTGATGCTTATGCCCACTGCCATCTCTACTTTTTGTCACAGCCATCCTCTTGTAAGTATACCTTCTCCCTCTTCTTATTTTACTAAGCTCATATATCAGGAATAGAACTTCACACTGCATTATTTGCTCAGACATATATCTATGTTACTAATCTTATACATCTTTACAGGAATACATAGGACTTAATGATGCGAAGATGTTATTGTCCAAATTCCTTTCTGACATTGTATGTACATCCCTCCTTTTCTTGTGTCTTTTCTGAATCCCCTTCCCCATCAATGCCCTCCAGCCAAGTCAAGGTGAGTGTGATCCATCAAAACAATTAACGATAGTGACTTACCTCTGACCACCAAGATCCGCCACCATCATCACACAACCAACTGTGATTTATCTACACCAAGCCAACAGTGTTCAATACGAGGTATGACGATGGACATGACATATGCTTCAGAGGTCTATGACATGAGTAAGTCATTGAAAATGCATTGAGAGGTTTCATGAACACTTACCATGATTTGTACCATCAGCTGAATGTCAACAACCGTAGGATGTGATGTATGCTCAGGAGGCATAGGCAGGTAAGTCACCAGTGTTGGATTGAGACATTTTGTGAGCACTTACTGTGATGTTGTATAAGTGGTATCCAGTAAGTTGCAGCATTTCTTGTGAATACATTTATAGATGCTTTTTTCTTTTTGAGGACCAATTATGTAATGCATACTACTACAATGTATGTGATTATAATGCTTGCAGTTGTATATTATTTATCCATTTTATTTGACGTAATTTGGAGTAGATATGACAGAGTTGCAGTATTTTCTTTCAGAATTGCAGGTATAACTTGGGCAATGACATGCCAATTATGTAATATATAGTGCAGCATTTTAAGTAATACAATTGCGCGGAATTTTACCTTTTTTCTGGATTTTATTTTATGTAATTCGGAGTAGATTTGACAGAGTTACAGTATTTTCTTTCAAAATTGCTAATATGAGCTGCACGCAAAAGCCGAAGGGTTAGCCAAATGATGCCAAATTATGACGTGCGCCAAGGATCGTCTGAACCCCAGCGCAGGTTCAGACGATCATTGGCGCACGTCATCGCTTAGTCATCATTTTTAGCGAAAATGAAGATTTATATGTAGCTCTGCCAAATCTGGTCCAAATGACATGGGTTTTTTTGCAGTATGCACTCCTTCATTGTAGGATTGTTCTGAAATGTAGATAAATGTAGGTAAATACAAATAAATAGTCTGAAATGACATGTGTACTCTCAGATTGGTTTCTGTATACTGAACTTGAATCCAGATGATATCACATGGTTAAAAACAAATGCAAACAGACCTACTGTGCAGGAGGTAAAGTTGTTTGCACATGTTGAATGATTAGTAATCTATCTTGAAGATTTCTACCTAGCTCTGCCACTTCTGGTCCAAATGACATGGTTTTTTTTGCAGTCTGCACTCCTTGATTGTAGGATCATTCTGAAATGAGGCTAAATGTAGGTAAATACAAATAAATAGTCTAAAATGACATATGTACTCTCAGGAAATGTTGTTTTCTGTATACCGAACTTCAACCCACATGTTATCACATGGTCAAAAACAAATGCAAACAAATTTACCATGCAGGAGGTAAAGTTGTTTGCACATGCTGAATGATTACTAATCTATCTTGAAGATTTCTACCTAGCTCTGCCACTTCTGGTCCAAATGACATGGTTTTTCTTGCAGTATGCACTCTTTGATTGTAGGATCATCATTAGATAATGTGTTCAGGGTTTAAAGTAGATACCCAAATATGGTAAGCTAATAAAAATAGTCATAACATGGCAGAGAAATCAGAGAAAATTGAGGATGGTGCTGATTGATAGTGATGATGTCAATTTTAAATAGACTTCCAAATAAGAAATATTGCTCATTGATGGTGATGATACTGAGGTACTCTGCTTGAAGCCCAGAGTGACACTCAAATAGAAAGATATACTAGTTTGTAAAAAATATAGCTACAAATCCAGAAAAAAAGCAAAAAGAAAGCAGAAATGGGTTACTACCACTCTTGCAAAATAGGACTCGTTCCTGCCATGCTTGCAATGGCCTCTTACACAAGTATTAACTGTAACCCCTTGGAAGCAGGGTTTCTGGGAACCATATTGACTATATGTCTCTTAATTTTCACAGTTTCTTGAAGTTTTATTAGCCATTAAATGCTTTATTCCTGGCAATGTGGTCAAATCAGATCATGGAACAGTAATAGTTATGTATATGTACAATACTATGACAATAGATACCTTCTCCTATCAATCCTGGGCAATATTTGCAACTGCAAATGTCCAAGGAGGGGAATCAATTCAAATTCACTTTTTTGGGGAGACTATAGAATTTTATATCTCAGAGACTTTATGGGGCTTATGACAATAGCAGGGAGATTGAGTGTTTAAAATATTTCTGCTTCAAATTGTGAATTGCTTCCAGTAGGTTGCAGTCATTCAGAATTTCCCATTTTGTCAAATCCCATTTTTGGAAGTTGTCACAGTGAATGCTCTGCCTTATCCTGAGTTTTCATTCATTCATCCCCACACTTGGTATGTACAATCTAAACCTCCTTAGCTATGTCTCATACACCAGAGCTTAGTTCTGAAAATGTTTTGTTCTTGTGTTACAGCACCAACTTTGTCCAAAAAATGACCAGACATTCTTTTTTCCCAGTTAGTGTACAAGCCCCAGAATATATACAATATAGATATACAGTTGAGTGCAAAAAGAATGAAGGTTGGTTCATTTTTCTGGTTCTTTCTAAGAATCTATTGTACCTCAAATGTATTTGTGTATTCTTTTACATTATGTAGTTGTGTTACACTTCCCTTGGTATGGACTAATTTCAGTGAAAGCTGGAGCCTTGAGAAGGTTTTTATTCTGGAGGCCATTTTTGGCATCTGAAAAAAAAAATATGCGCTAACTGGGGAGGTAGCCAGAACATACCTCTGGTCAACTTGAATGAGCCTATCAAAGAATCAGTCAAAAATACTGAGCGGTTAGGTCTGTAGACGCTTTGGAAAATGGCTTGTTTTGTCTAAAACAGGCCAAAAATGACCAAAATAGCACAAAATGACCATTTTCTGGAGGCTTTACAAGCATAACTGCTCAGTATTTTTAACTAATTCTTTGATAGGCTCATTCAGGTTGACCAGAGGTATGTTCTGGCTACCTCCCCAGTTAGCACATATTTTTTTTTTCAGATGCCAAAAATGGCCTCCAGAATAAAAACCTTCTCAAGGCTCCAGCTTTCACTGAAATTAGTCCATACCAAGGGAAGTGTAACACAACTACATAATGTAAAAGAATACACAAATACATTTGAGGTACAATAGATTCTTAGAAAGAACCAGAAAAATGAACCAACCTTCATTCTTTTTGCACTCAACTGTACATACTGACATTTAGTCCCGTAGTATTCATGGAGTTTGCAAGACTAAAAGTCAGTTGGTAGTGGGTGACTGAAGTGTCATGAGAGAGGTCACATCATGTCACAAGAATCTGAAAGAATTGAACCAGATTCTTGTCAGAGAATCTGGTTGCTGAACAGGCTCTTACCTACACTGTGAAGGCAACTTCAGTTGCTATCAAGTTGCTATTCAACAAATATTAGGTTGAAACCTACCCTCCAGCAATATGATGTAATTTTCATTTTCTTATAAAATAAACTATGGGGTGACCTAGAGCTCGCCGAGACGATTCTAAAGCACTCTAAATCATATCTCTATGATAAGTACAATTATTTCACTCAATTTAAGGTACTGAATGTTAAATTTGATAAATTGCGCCCATCAGCGGATTCCATGTTCCATGAGAAATCACTTTCCTCCAGCCCTTCCAAAGCCCTTCTACCCTGACTTCCATCCCTTTCCTCTTGCCTCTATCTCTCTTGACCCCCTCTTTGCTGTGGCCAACCCTTCTAGGCAACACACTCAACACCAGGCCATACACTCAACACCAGGCCACACACTCAACACTATGTGACGCGCTTGACACTACACCACGTGCTTGACACCACGTGACGCACTTGACACTATGCAACACACTTGATATTATGCATTACTCAACATGCTCGACATTACATGACGTGATTGACACTATGCCACGCAGGTCTTGGCTCCCACCAGGTTCTTGCCTCCAAGCGCTTGAACATGATGTTGTTGTAATCCTGGTCAGCTTACCTACTGTGCCGTAACCTACAGGATCAGAGTCCAACACCATATATAGAACCGTGTGACTGAACAATTAACTGTTCAGTTATCTGCCTTTTGGTGTAACGGTTATGTGTCAGTTCTCTGGCCCTCTTACAGTTGTAATGGGAAACAATGTGCCACAACACACATCGGGCAGTGGGGATTAGCTGAAACATAGGAGAAGGGTTGTGAGGTGGGGTTCTACAAGGTATGTCTGCATGATACAATGCCTTCACTGATATCATGTATTTTCAATGGTCTTGACTGTCTGTGCACACAACAGTGTTTTCATTGCCACCCAGGCTACCATCACCTGCTCTCTCTCCACACCCATCATTACCCCACTTTTCTGTGTTTGTCCCTTCAACAGTCACCATTCAAGTTCATTGTGACGTTGCCTGAAGTTCAACACCATTGTGCTGACTCTGCCATACCTCACCCAACACCTGATGTGACATTTGGGACTCCTGTGCTCTCCTCTGGAAGACCTCATCAATCTTGGGAAATGGAAGGTCAGGTTTAGTTTTAAAACTTCTTTTTTTGCCCCCCTAGTATACTACATCTCATGTAAATATTATTACCTGCAATATTATGGGCATTACATGAATTTAAGGCCAAAATGAAGGAACAAAAACATACAGTCAATGTGATATAGCAGAGGGTTAGGTCCCTGAGCTGAAAGACCCTTAAATTGGGTGCAGGGGGTAGGCCCTGATAGGCCAGCTCATGGAAATGCACCTTAAATTGAGCTGGTTAGCATCACGGGGCATTAAATCCACTAAATTGAACTTGATTTAAGCTAAATCCATCACACATAAGCACTTATGTCGACTTATGTGTGCTTTTCTGACTTATTTTCAGTCTCTTGCAGCAAACCACCTTCCAAATATCTCTCTGAAGAGCAAAAAAAGTGGTGAACATGTAGTGGCAGGTGCATTCAAGGTATTCTACAAGTTTTGTATTTTTCCCAAGAATTCAACAGTGCCCAGGCTCCAATCAAGGATGCACCGTGAGGTCCATTTTGGACAAGACTGCATGTTTGCCCAGGGAAAAGCCAGAACTGAGAAAAAAATTGTATTTTGACATGTAATAAATACAAATAGTGTACTACAAGCGAAATTTCGGGAGGGGACGAAGTGGCGGGGGAGGAGGAAAGGAAGAAGAAAGGACGCGACGCGCCAGGTCACGTGGTCACGTGCACCTTCCCAAAGCGGTAGGGATCCGGGAGATCCCATTAAATCGTACAGTGTTCGAAGATTCCCAGGGCTTTCTTTGTTTTGACGTGATTGGGGCCGCGCCAACTATGGCAATCATACATAAGCACTCCTCTGATTGCACTCCTTCAGTCATGTCACTCTCATCGACGTCTACGTTGAAGCAGCAGCTTATCGCAAATCTTGGCTCGAGATCTCCTGTTTACTTTGAGGCTCTTAGCAGCTTTGTGATAGGAAAAACGTCGAGAGCAGAGTTCGAGGAAATGATTAAACAGGTCCTCAGCACACCCAGTCTCCGTTAGTCCGTTTTATTTATTCTCTCACAACGTCATTGATTTATGACTGAATTCCAGTACAAATTCATAACGCACTTATCATTTCTCTATTTGATGCCACCGCTACTCTCAAGCGACCACCAACACCACCAGCCCCTGCCGCTCCCAAGCCACCGCCACGGAAACGAAGACGAACACTTCTGCCATATCAAGGTCCTCATACACACGAAGATGCTAGAAGCCTCAGATCTATGCGCTTGAAACGTTGGACACTAGCAATGGGCAAACGCGAACGTGAACGACTACAGAGCCTTCAAAATCTCGCGCCTCCCACTGATTTCCCTCAACCCCGCAAGGAACTTGATGAGATCGCTTGTGAGAGAGGTGTAGAACTTCTCCCAGAACGCGGAGGTGTGTGGCCTATTATCATTTGTGTAATCATGATTTTCACGAGGTTTTAGTCCCGGCGGGCGGTCGTCCCCCAATTCAACTACATGCAACGACGCATGCCCCGACAATCCAACACATCACGGATAGAATCAATCTCATCTGTGCACAGAACAATCTTTGTGCACCTTCACGGACCGTGCCTTCTCTGATGAACCTTGCTTGTGAGGCAAAACTAAAGCAATTGATCACCCACGCCCTTACCCTCACATCGACATCACACGCCATCAACTCTATCTCGCCATCAACTCCAAGACAGTTATCATCATCTACTGCAACAATACACCACCATGCTCCTCAAAAACCACCTGTGCTCGTGCCGTCCTCTTTCAAGACATTGTTTTCCTTGTCACCCGCTGACCTTCCCAACAAATCTGCAGCTGCAATGCGACTTGCAATTTTACCTTCTGCCTCGGTATGTACCAATCAACACATGACGATTTCACGATGAACTGAGAAATGACTGTCAGGATGACGGAGGTGAAGATGTTGTGGTCCTTAAGGACCGAGAGGTTCGTGATCAAAGATGGCAAATTATGGCACTTTTAGGAGAGCGCAGTACTGTTAGAGAAGGTTTGAAAGGAATTCGATGACCAACTTCACTGGATCATCGGAATTTTGCCAAGAAAGGTTTAGTGCTTATTACTCCATGATAAATTAATGTCCTATGGGCGCAACCTTACTCTTGCCTGAGCTCGCGTACATAATCTCAGCTATAGTCAAGTCTGGGGCCGTATAATCGTTTTCCGCATCAGCCGGATCGTCGTGAAAGACGTCTCCCGGGCTACGAGAAAAGGTCGACGTTGGTAATTGAAGGAGATCATCCGGTGTTTGTGTAAGATATACCCGATGAAGAGCATCTTCTGCGGCCTAAAAAATGGTTCAGAGAGGAGCCAAAGCGGGAGCGTGAAGTGACTAACGCGGAACTCAGCCATTTTCAATGAACTACCAAAACCTTCTCCAAGCTGGTCTGCACCAGAGAAAATACCCACGACAAAAACTGGTGAATTAGAAAAACGGCCGGTTTCCTTGAGCAGTCTTGCACACAAATTAACAACCAGGTCGGGGATAGATTGCTGAGAAGCATACCGTGATTTTGGTTTCTCTCGATCAAATTTTTTCACCATCTCCAGAAGAGCTTTTTTAGGGTCGAGAAATTTGAGCATTCCGCGGAGGTCTATTTGGCGACTGAGGAAATAAGAATGCACGAATTTTCGGGCAGAAAACAAAGAACGCTGCTGGTAAACGAGGGCGGTGAGTGCTCTTGGTACCGAGGCGAGCGCATCCGTATGTAGAACGCTGGGTCGGGTTGAGGTTCTCGGCTGGGCAACGCTCATCAGGGTTGAGATATCTCGGCCAAGAGAAAATACGAACTGTACGATGCCACCGCACCAGAGGAGTGGCGCCCATTTCTTGTGCAATACTAGCGCAGGTGGCAGGACCCACGTGAGCTGTTAGAGCTGCTTTCTGTACTCTGGTAGGGAGGTATGGGTACTTGGCATTGAGATACTCGGTTGCAAAGAGACCAAGCAAAGAGTTCCCAAGAATGACGAGTTGGGCGTTGGTACTAGGTGGTGTTTCCCGTGGATAATGTTGGGAATAGAGAGCGGTGAAGGAGGGGTGTGTGCAAGCCTGTTGTATTAGGTCTGTGGAGGTGAGAATCGAAGCGAGTCCTATTCTGTGGGCGAACGCGGAGAGTGCAGGTGGGGGTGGCGGTTGCAATGAAGCCCATATCTCTGGATTAAAAGTTGATTGAGGGACGTCGGACTTGACTATGAGAGCCTGCTTTGGGGGAAATTTGGTAAGGTTTGTAGCGGAGAGGGACGCGAGCTTGGCTGCAGTGGTGACAAGACGCTTTTGAACATGGCTCATGAGTAGAAAAGAAACCAGCAAGTACACAGCAAAGTACTGTGAGTAAAAGGCGAGTAAACGGCGAGTAAAAGGCCAGTAAACGGCGAGTATTGCTTGAGTATTGCCAACTTGTTGCGTACGGCGTAGCACGCGCCCTTTGCTGTCCCAAATTTTGTCGTGCACTTCTCGGCTATACCCGAGTCACGTGTATTCCAAACTACCGTCGGACACACGCCTGCCAAGGCCCGCCTTGCCTTCCTCACGACAACCATGGCAGTCCTCTCACTTCCCCTCACTTTTACAAATTCCTTTTGGTCCCAGGACTACCGGGGAGGGCTACATGTTCTGTTTGATAAGCTTGAACAAGTCAGCTCCGTCTTGGCTTTTGACGCTTTTCTACCATACTTACCCTCTCACACAAGGGAGTTCACGAAAACGACGAAATCATCGCGTTTATAAGAGTAAACATCATCCTTGTACACCTCTCTGGACACTCATTCCTATTTTTAGGCTCGCGCGAACATCGAAGCATACCTTGCCAACAGTCTCATCAATCCAATTCTCACTGGCCGACCAGGTGTGTTTCCGCCTCTTATCTTTATACCACACCGCTCACACTTAGCATAGGCACCGGTTTCTCCGCTGATGATGGTGTTTCCTTACTCATGGCTTTCCGGGGGCTTCAGGCCGAGTCCATTGCCCAGGGCCAGGCTCACAGGAGCATATCCAAAGAACTTACTACTCTAGTGGCAGACCCCTTCAATGAATGGGCCCAAGATTACAAGGTTTAAATGATTATATATATATATGAGTGGTTCTGATTTCCAATTCTTAGGAACGCCTCAGGGCAAACAGGGTTTCCATCATGGACAACTGGCTTCGTTTGTATGAGCAGTCTCAAGGAGACGTCGCAAAACTCAAACATCAGTACCTTGCAAAGACACGCCGTGCTGATGAAGCAGAAGACGAGTGCGCCCGTCGTCATTTCCAATGGCACCGCAACTTACCCTCCCCGTAGTGCAAAGTTTGCGCCCCACAGTAATGGAATTTCTGACAAATACACTTCTTCGCCGAGAATACGTCCCGCAGACGGACATCGTACTCCTCCTCAACGCACGGCAAGCGTTTCGGAGCGCATAGCTCAGCGACTCAAGGAAATCCAAAAGAAGAGCACCGATGCTCTAACTGTTGCAACTTCTACTGAAGATCCTAACGCTTCTTCAGATTCGCTTGACGAAACGCCGCTCCCGAAGGTAGACAAAGGAAAAGCGAAGGCCGTAGACACTATCCCGGAAATCTCATCCCCTCCCCAGATGTCACCCCTACTTCCGCCCAGGGTTGAAATCCCGTCCTCTCCGACTCCACCCATGCCTCCGCCACCTATCCTTTTAGCAGGTCTTTCTCTTCCGGTTGCCGCAATTTCCCAGTTGCTTACACGAGCAGCGGCTGAGCTCCCTCTCAGACCCGTGCGCTTCCCCCTACTCGGAGAGTACCAAGATGCCTTCACGGGAGAAGAATTTGTGGCGTGGTTAAACGAGAATGTTCAAGGCTTTGGTGGCAGCCTCGACCGCTCCGAAGAAGCGGCAAGAGATTTGACGGAACGGGAGGGTCTTTTACGAAGGCTTGGCGAATTTGGGAACCACTTCGAGCATTCTGATGATGCATTTTATCAATTTCGACCAAAGGTACTTGACAACCTCTCGGACAAATAAATTCTCATTGACAACAATCCTCAATTAGGCATTTGACCTGCAAGCCAGCGGCACAGAAACTGCCTTGAAAGCATCGCAACCAGACAACTTACTCAAACGGACTGGAACCTTCGTCAGCCTCGTAAGTAAGGCGTTGAATAACAGCTCAAATACTGAGCCAGCCTACCTACGGGCGAGGAACGAGGCCGATGAAGCTGACAGGACGTACAGAGTTGCTGTACGAAGGCTTGACAGACAACGGCTTGGGCTTGAGGAAAGGATTGAGGAAGTTCTAAAGCTGTTACAAAGATGGGAAACAGAGAGGTTAAGAGCCGTGAAAACAGGTAAAGTTTTCGGCTTGCAGCGACAAGTGCTTTTCTGATTCCTTCCCCTCGTTTCACAGTCCTTCTTCAATATCAAGGAACTCTAGCGAACTTCCCTAAATCAATTGAACCCTCGATAGAGCGATCTGCGACTCTCATCGCCGCGTATCAGCCAGAGTCGGACTTGACAGCTTTAATTGAGCGTTACCGCACGGGACCATTTAGACCAGCACCTCAAGTTTATGAATCCGTCGCACATGATGAGTCGGACGTTGTTTTCGGTATTGACCTCCGAAAATGGGCAGAGGGTGGCTGGTATGCCCTCACGACTGGAGAAGAAAAGAAAGACACAATTCCACCGGTCCTTGGGGCACTTTTGAATGGGCTGAATAATGCTTACGCGCGCCTCCCGAACGATGACGAGAAACGCAAATCTTGGATATATGAGGTTCCCCTACCCGTATTGCACCACCTTCGAGAGAGTCTAAACGCTTTGACTCCTGGTGAACCCTTCCCTGACGACCTTTTAGAGCGTTTTGATGCGCCGGTTATCGCTGGCACCATTAAACTGTGGACCTTGGAACTTGATCCCCCTTTGGCCTTATATGAGGGTTGGGAAGAATTTCGTAGGCTCTACCCAACAGTGGGTGCGACAGCAAAGGAACATGACGAGGAGTCGGAAGAGTTAAGATTACAGAATTTGGGTGCTGCTTTGCAAAGGTTGCCAAGAGTTCATCTGTATGTTCTCGATGCTATCATAAAACACATCAAGATGTGCGATCTCTTTGCCTCTATAAGCTCCACACCGACTAACAATACTTTGAAGCTTGATTAAGGACACCTTCACGGAGGAATCCGACGATGTTTATATCGCAAAGCTTGCTCTTTCCATTGGTCGCTGTGAGTGTTAAACTCCATTTTTGGAAAAACACCTAACGCTCTCCGTATCAACAGGCTTTATCAGACCTAAAACCGAGTCCGAGATCTCAATTCAAGATCGTCATCCCACCCGTAAGTTTAATAGCTCGCTCTCTCCAAACACTTATTAACCTCTACATTTACTCAGTTTTGTTTATTGATCTTGTCAAGAACTATGACGTACTCCTCCCACCAACCATTGCACGCAAGAAACGGGAATCGGAGCGAAAAGTTCCAATCAGGAAGCGCACTGCGCCTGTTGATATGCGTCTGAGTAGAAGCAGAATTTCCGTGGGTGCCGATGCAAAACAACTTCTTGCTGCGCAACAAGTTGCTCAGAATCCATCCCTTGTTAAATCTGCTAAATCCCCAGAACTACCGCCTTTACCACCTCCGGTATTGGCTGCTGCCGTCTCCGTGTCGCCTGCACAACTTCCAACGGTCACTCAGCTACCGCCACCGCCACCCCCTCCGTCGATCGTGGAAAAGCTAAAGACCCCACCACCTCCACCCATCTTGCCACCGCCACCTCCGCCTGTAGCCAACATCGATCAAGGTCTACCACCTCGGCCTTCGTTTAAAGAACCCCCACCGGAAGATGATCATCTCCCTCCGCGGCCCAGTTTCAAGGAACCTCCTCCAGAAGTCGACGAGCTGGCTCCCCCAGTGACACAGCCTGCTGACCTCCCCACCAAGGAACTTGAGGTCCCTATTGCACTTACACCGCCTCTCCCTCCTCCGACCCCTTCGATCATCGCCGCAACACCTCAGAAGCGATTCAGTGGAAGCAATAGCCCTAAGGTCACATCTCGAAGTCCTTCACCACCGGATGGTGATGTCGTTCTGGGCACCGGGAAATCAACCATCTCTCGCTCAGGTTCAGCGCAATCAACAACATCGGCTGGTCTTCGGGGTCCCAGACTTGCACGAGGACCAAGACCTCCGTCGAGTGGAAATGTGCAAAGTTTGGTCCAGAACTTGAATCGGACAAGCGTTTCTGGGAGTCAGCCAAGTAACGCTAATCCATCCACAAATCAGAGGATCAACAGATTATCTGGCAGCCCCGTCCGACGACCTTCGAGCGTGGTTGGGAGATCGGCGGCATTTTCAAGGCGAACAATGGCTAGTGATGCTGAAGACGATGTGGTTGATCGAAAGTGAAGGAGGGCATCACCGCGATGTGATATATGCTTTATTTATGTGCAAGCTATGAACAGTTTTCTATATGACCCGAGCTTTGGTAGTTGCTTGGTAGTTTCCTGTGTATGTTTTGGGGCGTTGACAATGCACTTGTTAGTCAGCATGTTGGTTAAAAAAATAAAATACCGTATAAGAGGACATTGCCTTTTCCTCCAGTCCTATGGCAATGACTTGGTTTGTAACTTGCCACAATGCTGAGGGCTGGAACGCTGTATCACGGATTCGAGTGTTCGACTCAACACCCTGTTTCGAAGAAGGCATCGTCCTGGCCGCACTACTTGGAAGCCTACTCGTCTTGAGTCTTGTTAGAGTCCTCACTACCTGTTCGCAACCACAACTGAACACCAGGAACAGCCGGTGGCTTTTATGGGCAAAACTTGTGCGCTATCTTTTCGAGTTCATTCGGCAAAATATTTACGTTTGAAAGGCATCGCTTGGAATATCAACTATGGGTAGTGTGGGCAATCTCACTATTGCCATCTATCTCCGTGAAGATGTTGCTATATTTCAAACATACATTCTCGAGCCTGCGGCTCTTGCCATGGCTGTCGCTCTTACATATTTCAACCATACCAGAATGCGGACCTCTTCATCGATACTATTACTATTCTGGCCACTTTATCTCGCCGGACTTTCAATTTGGGTCCGCACCATGGTTTTGACGAATCAGAGCGACATACAACTTCTTCTGTCGTTGAAATGCATAACGGCTAGCTTCGGATTCATCTCTTTCGTCATAGAATGTTTGGGGCCAGGGCGCGACAGTGACCCCAAAAACTTCCATGAAAACCCGATTCTTACGGCTAATATTTTTAGCATTTGGGTTGGCATTTCGTTTCATATACCAGAACTCTTCACTGATAAGACGTAAAAGTTCTTTTCATGGATGACGCCTCTTATGCAAAAGGGAACAGCTCAATTCATCACGGAAGACGACCTTCCACCCTTGAAATCTGCCGATGAATCCATCAATTTGGGAAATGAGCTAAACAAGTCATTGAAGAATCAGTTAAGTTCTTTTCTAAACAATTTTTTCTTGGACTCACAATCCATTAGCACCCTTTGGAAAGCGCTCTTCGTCGCTTACGGAGGACCCTATGCTGTCGCAGCCGGCCTCAAAATTATCCAAGACGTACTCGCATTTCTTCAACCCCAACTTCTCCGGTTGTTGTTGATGTACATATCTCGCTACCAAATGGCTCGATTTTTGCCGATCAACGATGACCAAAAGCCAAGTATTTTGGAAGGATTCTCCATAGCGGGCATTATGTTTATAGCGTCTATTGTCCAAACTATCACTCTCAATCAGGTGAATACTGCCGGTTCTGCTCGAGTTTATGGGAATTAACCCCCCTCCCTTCCCCAGTATTTTCAACGAGCTTACGAGACTGGGTAAGTGCATGTTTGATAATACCAAACACATTTCTTAGCTCCCGCATAGAATGCGGGTACGGGCAGGTCTCGTGACGGCAATATACTCCAAGGCTCTTGTGCTTTCTAACGACGAGCGAACACGCTCGTCTGGCGACATTGTAAACCTCATGTCCGTTGATGCTACTAGGTTGCAAGATCTTTGTACCTACGGTCTCATCTCGATCTCCGGCCCAATACAGGTAAAGGTAGCGTTCTACAGAATCGCCTGTTTATTAACCCAATAGGCAAGATCACTCTGGCGTTCATTTCCCTTTACAACTTGCTCGGATGGTCAGCTTTTGTTGGTGTCGGTATTATGATAATTTCGATCCCAATTAATACTTGTGCGTAACTCTTCCTGGCTTCACCGTGTTGTTTTTATCCCTTATACCATATCTAGCTATCGCGCGGATATTGAAAGGGTTACAGGAGCAGCAGATGAAAAATCGGGATAAGCGGACTCGCCTGATGAGTGAGCTCCTCGCCAACATTAAAAGGCAGGTCTTCAATCAGCACTTCCACCAGTATTGCTAATCGGAGATGTCAGCATAAAACTATATTCCTGGGAGTATACCTTTATCAGGAAGATCCTTCAGACCCGAAATAGCCAAGAATTGAAAATGTTAAAGAAGATTGGTATTGTGACAGTTAGCCGCGTCCCTTTTGCGGACTTGTTTTGATGCTGAATCATCTTGGAATCAAGGCATGTAACTCGGCACTGTGGAGTGGGATTCCTCTTCTGGTAGCATTTTGCTCATTCGCCACTGCTGCGATCACGTCATCCCAGCCTCTCACTTCGGATGTAATATTCCCTGCGATCTCACTCTTTATGCTTTTACAGTTTCCCCTTGCTATGGTCTGTTTGATTTTTCTGTCTAAGTATACTTAACCGAACATACCCTTCATTACAGTTCAGTCAAGTCACATCTAATATCATAGAAGCAATAGTTTCCGTTCAGCGCTTATCATCTTTTCTGACTGCGGAGGAACTGCAACCGCACGCTCGAAAGTTGGAACAATCGGTAGAGTTGCAATTTGATGATGTGGTGAGCATTGTTTTTTCTTGTCGTTTTTATAAGCAATTTAAAGTGTCGTTTGTAGGTGCTGACAATCAAGGATGCTGATTTCTCATGGTCCAGTCAAGCGATTGAGCCAACTTTGGAAGCGATTAACCTTTTGGTGAAAAAAGGTGAACTAGTCGCAATACTAGGACGCGTCGGGGCTGGAAAGGTAGGTGACGACACCCTTCTTGCATCACACACTTACGTGAAGATGTAGACGAGCCTATTATCTGCAATTATTGGTGACATGACTCGTAGAGAGGGGCAAGTCATAGTTCGCGGTAGTGTTGCCTATGCTTCTCAGAATCCATGGTACGCATCTCTGATCAATCTCGAATTGTTCAACCCAAAACATCCCCCTAGGATCATGTCAGCAACTGTTCGAGAAAACATTCTTTTCTCCCACGAGTATGAGGAGACGTTTTACAACATGGTTATCGATGGTACGGACTTCTATACATCTATTATAGATCTGGACTCACGTTATTTTACATAGCATGTGCCCTTAGCCAAGATATTGCGCTGTTTGCTCGAGGCGATTTGACGGAGGTTGGCGAAAAGGGTATATATCTTATCAGTTATTCCTTTTGTGATGCACTCATCAATCAAGTGAACAGGTATAACTGTACGTGCAGCTTCAACGAATAATATACCCTCCACTATCGTTTTTTGTAGCTTAGCGGCGGCCAGCGAGCTCGCATCGCGCTTGCACGTGCAGTGTACGCGAGGGCTGACCTGTAAGTTTTTTTTTGTCTCATGGTCATAGAAACTTATCATGTTCAGGACCCTCCTTGATGACTGCCTGTCAGCTGTGGACAGCCACGTAGCCCGCCATGTGTTTGGTAAACCTTTTAATTATGCTTCATTGAATATTGATTAATCGAGTTGTTGACAAGATAATGTCATTGGACCGAATGGACTTCTTTCTCGCAAAGCTCGCATTTTGGTTACAAATGGAATTGCATTTCTGAAGCAATTCGATAACATAATTTTCATTCGTCGAGGGATCATCCTTGAATCTGGGACGTATGAGGCACTTGTGGCTGATCCAGACCGGGAAGTCTCCAAACTGGTGTATGCTGTCAGTATTTTTATACAACTGCACGACTCACAACTTATTTAGGAAAGGCCATGGTACCCTCAGTAGCTCTTCTGGGTACTCCACTCCATTTACCGCTGACCCCGCGACTCCAAGCGACGACGTCCAGGACAAATCTTTTTCGGATTCAAGCATTATTTCCGAAAAGTTGCATCGTAGGACGAGTTTTACTAAGGCAAAAATAGCGCAAGATGGCCGGTTTCAAGTCCACTCGGTCGGCTTGTCAAAAGAGCATCAGGAACGAGGTCAGGTGAAAATGCATGTGTACAAGCAATATATCCTGTCAGCTTCTTTAGTTGGGTTCACTTTCTTCTTGATGGCAACAGTTGCTCAGCAAGCAATGTCTGTCTTTGCCACGCTTACCTTGCGTTACTGGGGAGAACACAACCAAATGAATGGCAATAATTCAGGCATGTTCAAATACTTACTCGCCTATGGTCTCTTTTCGCTTTCCTCGAGCATTTTGGGAGCCATTTCGGCCATTTTGCTATGGGTTCATTGCACCCTCAGGAGCGCACGACATCTCCATGACTCTGTATGTTCCTCACATAGTTTATCTTTTGATACTGACATAATCCAGATGTTGGATTCGCTTTTGCGTGCGCCACTAAGTTTCTTTGAGTTAACGCCAACAGGAAGGTGCGCTTTTCTTTATCGATCCCCCGGTCAACATTGAGCCCCTGGCGCAGAATTCTCAACTTGTTTTCGCGAGATATATATGTCGTCGACCAAATTCTTGCCCGAGTTATTTCAGGCTTATCGCGTACTCTCGCAGTCTGTTTATCGATCGCCGTCGTCATTGGATGCAGCTTTCCACTGTTCTTGATTGCAGTCGTCCCTTTGGGTTGGTTTTACACGACAGTTATAAAGTTTGCTTTCTCTTTCTACCTCGGCTGCCTTTCGTTGACTGTCTCTTAATAGGTACTATCTTGCGACTTCACGAGAGCTAAAACGGCTTGATGCTGTCAGTCGATCTCCGATCTTTGAGTGGTTCTCTGAATCACTTTCAGGCCTATCTACCATACGAGCATTCAACCAACAGTTGATTTTTTTGGCTACAAACCACCATCGGATTGATCGCAATCAAATTTGTTACTTGCCAAGCATCTCAGTGAACCGGTGGCTTGCAATAAGGCTAGAGTTTGTTGGCGCAATGATTATTCTGGTTACTGCTTTACTTGCAGTGTCAGCTCTCATCACGACGGGTGTAGATGCTGGTCTAGTTGGCCTTGTTTTGTCATATGCATTGAATACAACTTCCTCACTGGTGGGTTCTCCTTTTTTTGATATATACATCTGCTGATGTTCAACATAGAATTGGGTTGTTCGTTCAGCCAGCGAGGTCGAGCAAAACATTGTAAGCGTTGAGCGTATCCTTCATCAGACGGAAGTCGAACCAGAAGCTCCATGGGAGATACCCGCGATGAAGCCTGCTGAAGAATGGCCAACCAAGGGCAAAGTTATATTTGAGTGTGTTTTTCCGTTATAACCGTCGCGTCCCTGTTTGACCTTTTTGTAGAAATTATTCCACACGTTATCGTCCTGAATTGGATTTGGTCCTTAAGGACGTTTCTGTGGCTATCGTATGTCAACCTAAGGACACTCGGGCGGTCTCATTGGTCTCAATTTTGCTTTCATTAGGGCGCAGGTGAAAAAATTGGTGTCTGTGGAAGGACCGGCGCTGGAAAATCATCGGTTGGGCTTCTTTTCGTCTTTCTACTTGCCATTTTCCTCAAGAAATTGGTTCTAGCTTCTTCTCGCCCTCTTCCGGATTATTGAGCCTACAGAAGGTGCAATCTACATAGATTCTATTGATATCACAAAGATTGGTCTTCATGACTGTGAGTTGTTCTCCCTGTCATCGATTGTATCAGTGCTGAATTCCATGCATCTAGTGCGCTCAGCTATTTCAATTGTGCCACAATCACCAGATCTCTTTGAGGGAACTATACGTGATAACATTGACCCACTTGGAGTATATTCTGACGCAGATATATGGGTTGCACTTGAGCAGGTACATTGTATTTTTTTTTGCTAGGTTAATGTCCTTCTAATGTGTCTTTTCTAGGTTCATTTAAAGGAATATATTGAGGGGCTCTCCGCAAGCCTAGACAGTCCCGTTAGAGAAGGAGGCTCATCATTGTCGTCTGGCCAGCGCCAGCTTTTATGCTTCTCAAGAGCATTGCTACGCAAAGTAGGTGCTGTCTGCCAAACCATATTCAATTTATCGAGCTTCCTCCTATTCTTAGTCAAAAATCCTTGTTCTTGACGAAGGTATGTTTATTGCGCTTTCCCAACCAAGTTTGAAGATATTCACTAATGACTTCTTAGCCACATCTGCTGTCGACCTTGATACCGACCAAGCAATTCAAGAAATCATCCATGGCCCAGCCTTCACTGATGTAACAATCTTGACAATCGCGTAACTACCTCTCCATTCACCCTAAGTGTTATTTGTTACTTATTTTCGCATGTTTCAGTCATAGACTTAATACCATTATGGATTCAAATCGTGTTCTTGTTATGGACTCGGGAAGGGTATGTGGATTATACATTTCAGTTACTTTGCACATCATCATGACTGGCGGGTCATTTCTTCAGATATCTGAACTTGATTCGCCAGCAAATCTTCTTGCTAATCCGCAATCCACCTTCTATGCTCTTTCCAAAGAAGCTGGCTTAGCTGGGAGTGCGTAAGTAGGTGCAACATAACATAGAGGTCAAGTACGATAGACTGTCAGGAAGATTATATATCATTATTTCACATCCTCCGTCGCTTTGAGATTTGAAAAATGAGAGGAAGCGGATGATATGCACCAACTTCGAGCGAGGAGGTGAGGAGCGAAGCTCCGAGCTGACGAGCAAGGCGTTCTAGAGACTTTGGACGATTATGGCCGCGACGTAGACCAACGTTTCGTCTGTTAAAGAGACTCATCAGGCGGCGGGGTGGTCTTTTACCACCAAGAAGAACATTACGTAACTATCCCAGAATCACGGGATCACGTGTGTGCGCCCTCAGAGTTGCGGAATCCGCGATGGAACTCGACGCGTTTAGTTCACTCTCGAGGCCCTTTTGATTTCTAACCCCTCAATGGTAGAGTACTAGATTGTCTACCATTGCTTGTAGGTTGTTAGAGTGATAGGAAACTGAAATTTATCTTCATTCAATTTATTCTTTGGGTGACTCTGCTGCAGGCAGCTGAAAGGTGATTTAAAAGTCACGTATCACCGGTATCAAATGCATAGAATGAAGTGGAATAAAATTTCCGTCTCTCAAAAGGGAATGACTGATGGTGAAACCGGATTTTTATTATCAAAAATCGAATTTTTTACATCTACTCGAAGGAGCAGCTGCATACGGTGGTCCCGCAGGGACCGCCGGCAGCTGGTTCGAGAGTAGGTGTAAAAAAACGGGTTCAAACGGTCATTGCTTATTCAGCTTGGTAAGCCTCGATCGTCTCACGGTTGATTTTATTCAATTGGTCATTCAAAGCCTCTGGTTTTTTAAAGGATGCAAGGAAGCGGTCATCGGGTTTTCCAAGCCCAGTTTCCTCCCAAGCATCACGCAGAGTTTTCCATATGGGACCGAATTCTACAGAGTCCCACAGTGGATTGTGAATGAGTTTCAGGACATACAGCCGGCCCTTGTTCTCCCATTCAGGTATAGGAGTATGAGGGGTGAGTGCTTTTGGGCGCTCGTTGGCATATGACACACCTGAAAAGACTGACCGAAGCCATCTCCCCGGGTATCCTCGAGCTTGTAAACGAGATGAGAACATCTTGACTATCTTTTTGAAGTCCTCTTCTTGAGAAGATAGTCTGACATAGCGAATGAGTTCGCCTTTCACCCAAGACCTTTTGGATGCATCAGAGTGGCAAGATTTCCAGGGAATATAAAGATAGGCATTCAGGGCCTTCTGGAAGACGCGCATTACTATAGCAGGCTTGGTAGACTGGTATAGTACTCCAGGAGCAACCTCCAGGGAGACGCTGACATCCAGAAATGGCAGTTTGTACCGTGATTGGGTCCATTCCATCTTCATATTGGGGTGTAGTTCCCCGAAACGCTTTTGGAATTTTTGCACGTCCTCTAGGTTTCCTTCAATGATGGCAAAGGTGTCATCAATGAAGTGACCATAATAGAGTAGTATACGGCGAAATTCTTTTAGCGCTGGACCTTCATACCCGGCTAGGAAGAGGTTCGCGTCAAGGGGGCCCCGGGAATTTATAAATTACCCGGGGTCGGTTTTTTTTTTTAAGAGTTTGAGTACCTCCCCCCCCCATCTTCAAATATGTTATTCCAAGAAAAACATAGCAAATTTTGCTCATTTCTACATGTGAATCGACAATTCTGTACTAGTAAGACTCTGAGACATATTCTACGCCATGCGCGCACGTTTTCGCGTGCGGGCGTGATTCTCACAGCGCCACCCCATCGGTGCAACCTCAAAATTCCTTTAGGCCCCGTCTCTGGTGATTGGGTCTGATTGGAGGAGTTGCTTAAGCCTTTCGATGCCGCTGCCAGTGATGATGTGGGGATTTTCTTCACTCCAACCTGGAACGATGTCTGTGTCCTTCCTTTCTCTTTCTTTGCTTTGCGTCCTTTCATGCAGGGCTTTTTTTCTTGGTCCTGGTCCCGCTGTTCCGACGTGCACATCTTCATCACACTTGGGGCATTTCACGGTTGCTGACACATCATAGTTGATCTTCTCCTACTTCTATTTATTCTAGGTAGAATGATCAACTGTATTTGAGACTATAGAGGACTTAAACATCATACTACTGACCTTTCCTTTTGCCATTGTTGCTGTTCATGAGCCGTATGAAAAAAATCAGAAGAGATGAACCAGAAACCAAAAAAATATCCATTGTTCACCTAAATAGTGCTTCGAATATCCTGTCTGAGACGTCTGAAGCTTGTGGATGTGATGCGCCGTTGCTAGGTGCCATTAAAAACATATTTTAAGAGGACTACTGCTAAATTTTTTTAAGCACTCTGAGAGAGCCCCCCCCCCTCTACCTCGGGTCACGGCTTCAATTCCCGGTACCCCCTTGGTTCGCGTAGTCAGGCGCAAGTGAAGTGCCCATTGCAGTACCAATTACCTGGCGGAAGGTTTTGCCCGAAAAGGCTACGTAGTTGAACTGCAGAACCATTCTCATTAGGAGAATTGTAAGCTCATCGAGGGATTTAATCTCAAGTTCAACAGCCTCTTCCAGTGTCATGAAGAACATTGGAGAGACCCCTAGTATTGATGCGATCTTGCAAATGCCATCCTCAATTGGTATATTGGGGTACATTGCGACAACATCACCAGATACAAGCCAGACTTCTTTTCCAGTGGGCATTTTGACATCAAGGATTTGACGGCAGAATGTCTTTGAATCTGGGAGGATCCAAGGAAACTGGGGTAGGAGGGGCTTTAAGCGAAAATCCACCCAAGCAGATGCATTTGCCAACAATGTGCCAAAAGTTGGGACAATTGGTCGTGCAGTAATTAATGGGAATTTGTGGATCTTTGGTATCGCTTTTAGAACTGGGACCTTTGTGACATGGTTCATGATAGGATCAAGCAGCCATGTGAGTTGTTGTCGGGTAAGGAGGTTGGATGCCTTCTTAACAATTGTCTCAAGAGACATGGACAGCAACTCATGGTCCGGTTCTTCCTCAATATATGAGGGGTTGAGAAGGAGTTTGAGACCATTCTCTTGATACCAGTCAGCAGTAACAAGGCAGAGCCCAAGATTCTTGTCGGATGGAAGGGCAATGACCCTTTCCTCTTTGAGAATTTTTAAGAGCTTATCGAGTTCTTTTTGGCTGATATTTGGGCGAACGTGAAGTGTTTGGCGGTCAAGCACTTGTACTTCAAGCAGTTCACGGGCCCGTTGGAGAGCGAGTTCGACGTGGAGGAGCATTTTCGGTGCTTCCGCCTCAGGATTCGGGATGTGGAACTTTGCTACATAGCGTGGTTGTCCCTTGTCAAGGTCAGGGTTAAGTCCTTGTATAATGGCTAGGTTTCGCAATTTGCAGGCCTTTTCCGAAAGTCTTAACCGTCGCTCAAAGTCGTCAAATGCAAAGCTAACTGATTTGACTGAGGTAATTTGGGGCCTCGGTACAAATTTGGAGTTCAGCGCCAGCATTTTGACTTGTTCATAGCTCAATTTCACACTGGTCATGTTATGGAATGTACGGTTTGTGATTCGCATATCATAGAATAACGGGGACATGCGTGCAGTAACGAATCGGCTTTGTAGAGTTAAAGGTGCAGAAAAGAATATGGGGGGGTAGGTCTCAGGCTTTAGGCGATGAAATTTGATCCCGGGCGGGGGTGTCCATGTAGTGATTAGTGATGTGCAGGCCCGGCTTGGCCTGAAAGCCACGGCTATGGCCCGGCTTTGCACGGCTCAGGCTCGTCCAATTTCAAGCCTGAGCTTTTTGCAAGGCTTCAGGCTGGCTCAAGCCCGGCCCAGGCTCAAGCCACGGCTCATGGGCGAAAGTCAAAAAAACACGTACAAACAGTCAATTATGGAAATCTGTCCTGTGTAGACAGGACAGATAACACTACTCACAGAGAAACCGTCAGAATTTAACCGAGTATATGATTCTGAGGGTATCTAGAAGGTAAAGGTAAAAGAAGGGGGTGCGTATGCAGGAGTAGATGATGGTACGTGGTTAAGAGAGGATCGCGTGTATGTAGGAAACCAAATAGTCCGGATGCCGATGCCAAACAACTGCCCGATGTGGTAATCCCAGGATTACACCCTCCCATGTTCTGAAAAAAAATATACGTCAAAGCAAAACAAAAATCAGGAAAGGTTAGTAAGAAGAGTAAGTAAAATCCGAACGCCGGGTGCGTCAAAACCCTGTGGGAAAAAGCTACCGGCTGGCAAGAGCGAAAGAAAATCTACATAAAAAGCAGATCATCCGTGTGAGGCCAGCCAGGAGTCCAACGCTTCGCAGTCTTGAAGTTCGGAACCAGGTAACCACCTGTCGTGTTCTTGGCCATAACCGTGCCAACGGACCAGGTATTGATAACCGCGTCCGCGTCGACGTGCGTCCAGTATACGATCGATGTAGAATTCTTCGTTGCTGTCATCTGTGATGATGGGATCAAGTTCTTCAAAACGGCGGGATGGGAATAGGGTAGTATTGGATTCGACGTAAGGGAGGACCTCGGAAGTGTGGAAAGTCAGACAGATATTTGGGGAGTTAGGTAGATCCAAGGTCACGGTGGAATGTTCTTCATCAACGTCGATAACAGTGTAAGGGCCGTCGTATCGTGGCATGAACTTGGCCACACGCTTTTCGCCTTTAGCCTTGTATTCGTTATGTCGATGTAGCGTAGATAGCCGCACACGTGAACCTATACTGAATGGAAAGGTTAGCGTCCTGTGCTTATTTGCTTGAACAGATTGGGAAATCTTAGCCCTAAGGAGGTTATCTTGTGCCTCGAGAACGTCTGTTTCTAAACGTCTGATGACATGCCACGCATCGATGTCAGCGACTGTTGCAGAAGATTTGGCAGGCACGAGTGGTGGGATAACCCTAGGGCTTCGACCAAAACGGAGTTGGAATGGCGTAAAGCCAGTTGATTTGTTTACGGTGTTCATGATGTCGAAACGGACTCGCGGTAAGGCGCGGACCCAGCCCATTTGGTTACGCTCGACGTGAAATCGCAGGGCTTGATTGATGGTCTTGTTAGTCCGTTCGCTTGCGCCATCCGTTTCCGGGTGATACGACGTCGACAGTTTCAATTTGACACCAGTCAGCTTATGCAGGGCTCTCCAAAATCTTGAAATGAAGAGTTTGTCTCTATCGGAAACAATGTCAGCTGGTAGACCATTTTCACGATACCACTTATCGAAAAATAGGATTGCTAGATCTTCAGCCATGATGTCTGTCCGTGTTGCGACTAACTGGACATCACTACCTAAGCGGTCAGTGAACGTGATTATGCAGTTCTTGTTTTCATCTTCTGGTAGTGGGCCAATGAAATCGATTGCAACGGAATCGCCTCGTTGATCAGGTACTGGGAGTGGGTGCAGTGGGCTGTAAGGTTTTATTGTTGACGACTTGTTACGTTGACATTCGGGGCAGGAGGCAACGTAGCCCTGTTCCAAGTCCCTTCGCATATTTGGCCAGTAGTATGCCGTTCTCAGCGAGCCATAAGTCTTGTGGAAACCGAAGTGGCCGAGGGTGTCGTGGGCCAGTGCAAACAACAATTCGCGAAGGTTACCTGTGCGCGGTATGATTAGCCTTTCACCTATGTACCAAAGGCCATCACGTAAGACGAGGTTGGAGAAACTGAGAGTGGCAGAGGGTAACGTTTTACACCAAGCGTCTTCGGCGTACCCGGATTTCACAGATTCAAGGAAATCTTTGTCCGCCGTAATTTTCAATGTTGCACTGACATTGTTTGATATCGCTGACACGTTAGCTAGCGATTTGGCTGCCTCCCAAGGGTTTTGTGATGAGGATAGGGATATTGAAGCTACAGCGCACAGGGTGTCGTCGTCCTCGCAAAAATCGTATGGGTGCCTAGCTGACGCATTAGCCGTTGAAGAATCGGTGTTGGTTGGTAAGCGGGAGAGTGCATCCGCAACAGTGTTGTCGTCCCCTTTGATGTACACGATCTTGGCATCAAATTGGGAGAGAAATTCCATCCATCGAGCTTGGCGCCTCGAGAGATCCTTCTGAGATAAGAAATTCTCCAGCATTTTATGATCAGTGTAAACGAAGAATGGCGAGCCAAGTAGGTCCACTCGCCATTTTTTCAATGCACGGATAACGGCCAGTAATTCTTTTTCATGAACGGGATAATTCAGTTCAGCGCCCTTGAACGTCATTGAATCGAAAGCGACTGGGCGGGCTGTTTCCCATGTAGGACCAAAGGAGAGTACGCCGCCAGATCGTTTGTCGCTCGCATCCGTTGTCACAAAGATCTTGTTTTCTGGCATTTTGTTGAAATCGATAGTTGTTAAGCATTCCCACCCTGTTACAATCGCCTTTATCGCGTCAAACGCGACCTGAAATTTTGGTGCCCACAGCGGGAAATTTTTGTCGGAGGCTTTCGTCGTAAGTTCCATGAGTACACCTGTATGTTCAGCAAGTGCAGGCAGGAAAGCGGAGATATACCGGACCAGTCCCAAGAAACTCCGGACTTCTGTAGCTGATGTTGGTGTTGGCCATGACATGATACGGTTGACTTTTCCCAAGTCAGCCTCGATTCCACGGGCACTAATGTGATGACCTAGGAAATTGATTTCAGTGCAGAATAGTTTAGTTTTATCTGGGTTGATGTACAGTCGAGCGTCACGAAGCGCTTGTAGAACCGCGCGAACATTCTTCTCGTGTTCTTCCACGGTGTTTGACCAGATCACGATGTCGTCCAAATAAATATGACAGAATTTGCCCAGGAGATGGCGTAGTGCAGCGGTAACATGTCGTTGGTGAATAGCAGGGGCATTCTTCAGTCCCATTGGCATCACAAGCCATTCATATAGACCTAATGGGGTGTTCACGGCTGTCAAATGAACGTGATCTGGGTGCATTCGCGTTTGAAAGAAACTATTGGTCATATCAATCGTTGCCCAGATCTTCCCCTTAGCACAGTCTGTCAGAATGTCATCTATTCTTGGAAGCGGGTGGGAGTCTGTGATGGTGTTTTCGTTAAGTTGCCGAAAGTCATTGACCCACCGTGGTAGGACATTTGGGTTCGCCTTCGGAACGATAAATGCTGGCGAGGCGCAAGGTGAAGATGATGGACGGATACGACCAGCATCCAGATGTTGTTGAATCAATATCTGCCATGCCTCTTTATACTTGCGCGGGGATGGGTAGGAACGTGATTTTATTGTTTTCTCTGCGTCTTTTACATGAATCTCGGCGACCACTTCATGCGGTAATTCGTTGACATGTGGGATTGGTTCGAAGATTGCGCCGTATTCATTTTTTAATTCTGTTTCTTTTTGTAGCAGTGAATCTTGCATCGCTAGAACTTCAATGCGTTCTCGGACAGCGCCAACAACGTCAAAATCCTTAACCTTTTCCGGTTTAAGTTTGAGATGGTTAATCCTGTCATTGCAGACCATCATTAGTTCGGCGAGAACCAACTTTTTATCTGCTTTTGTGATTTTAATTTGTTCTTTCAACTTAGGTTTTGGCGGAGGAGGCGGCTTGATCACGGGGGGGTTTAATAAATCATACAAAGTATTTTTGTCTATACAAGTGCGTGCAGCGTGGTCTGTAACGATTGAGTTATGTATGAGCCAGGGCAGTCCGAGAATAATGGGGGCACAGAGACCCGGTGTGACAACGGCTCTAACGGTGCGCGAAGTCCAAGACGAGTCTAACGAAGTGAGAGAAAGTTTGACATAATGATACAACTGCGTTTTTTGCTTCTGATTGTTGAATGCGACGTCTACGAGTTCTGGTTCAGGCAGTTTATGTTTCTTCAATCCAAGGCGGTCTACGAGGTCGGGGCGAATGAGGACTAAGTGCGCGCCATTATCAATCAACGCGCGCGTTTTCACTGGGAAGTCTTCAGTCAAACTGTGCACCTGACAATTCCAAACGAGATGTTTGGCACGGAATGGTGGACTTACCTCGCGACGCGACACATCCTGATCCTCAACCGAATCGGAGTAATCTCCGGGGGAGTCAGGTAAAACTGCCGCAGCCGCAGAGATGTCGTTGTCGGAGTCAACGGTTTCAATGGATGCACTAGTGGCGGCGACAGCTTTGGTAGCCGGTTTGGTAACAGCTTTGCCCTTCTTGGCATTCATAGCGTCCGTGGCAGTCAGAGTTTTGTAGGTCTTGCCTGCCGGAAAACCATTGGGGCAAGAATGCGAGCGGTGGTCTGTATAAAAACGACGGCACTTGGTGCAACCGTCATGCTCGTTAAGGAGCGTGCGCTCGGCGTCGGTAAGGGGGGGTAGACGGGTATATGTGGAGGAGGAGCCGCCTGCAGACATGTTTGATTGTGATGTGTTGCCACGTCGCGACGGACCTCGCAATGCTTCATTGCTAGTGTTCTGGCGTTTGGATTGACGTTGAGTGAGTGTCTCCTCAATCAATTCACGTTGGTGTTTGTTCTCGACAGCATGTGCTTCGTCTAATAGACGAACAGCAGTAACCCAGGTCTTGAAAACCTTGTCCTTGCGGGCATCACTGTGTCGGAGTTTAGTCTTCAACTCGTCGTCGAGATGCGCTTCCAAGTGGTTGCGCAAGGTCGACTCGTCAAAAGCAGACGCCGTGCCCCGGAGTAGGCAGTTCAGTTTAAGCAGGTTTTGTGACCAATTCCAGAAGGAAGTTTTCAAAGCGGTGAGTGTTGACGTCAAAATCTTGTTACGAACTTGGTCTTCCCAGTCAGGGGGAAGGTAATTGAGTCTCATCTCCACCATAAACTTGTCAAAAGGTAGAGCGACAATGCGGGCGCGGTCCGCAGCGATCCAATCACGGATACGAAGATCCTTGATACCAGGGATAACCATCGTGACCTGTTTGTCCGCTGGAATCGACTTCGACATGAAGAAATCAAGTGCCGCATTTTCAAAATCCATCATAACTGATGGAGAGATGTCGCCCTGAGTGAGGATAGGTGCCTTGGCACTGGTAGGATCGACTGTAGCAAGTGTAGACATCTTGTTACGAGTTTTTGACTGAGTATATGCGCGTTTTTCGTCGTCAGAAGAGCTCGATGAAAGATAGAAAGACGATGCAGGAGAGGAGGGCGGCGATGTATGCGTATTTGGGAGAACCGGTGAAGCCGATGAGGCTAGCGGTGGTTGTGAAGGTAAACGATTGCCCCTCACATGTGTGGTTGGAGCCAAACTGTCAAGAATCAGTAATTGTTGGACAGAGGCGGTTGTACAGGTGAAACGAGGGAGTTCCAGTGTTGCGGTAAACAGTTACGGCGATGGCGGTTAAGTGATACAGGTACAAGTACCCTCCACTGTTACAGACGGAAAATCAGGGTTGATGTGTCGTGAACGACAGGAACAACGATCAGACGTACAAGACAGCGTGTACACGCGCCGAACGATGACCTGAATCAGGCCTCCAAAGGCGGTGACTATATGCGCGTGTCAAGATATGTCAGAACCGATAACGGCGGTGTAAATTCAAAAAAAGTGGAAATCTGTCCTGTGTAGACAGGACAGATAACACTACTCACAGAGAAACCGTCAGAATTTAACCGAGTATATGATTCTGAGGGTATCTAGAAGGTAAAGGTAAAAGAAGGGGGTGCGTATGCAGGAGTAGATGATGGTACGTGGTTAAGAGAGGATCGCGTGTATGTAGGAAACCAAATAGTCCGGATGCCGATGCCAAACAACTGCCCGATGTGGTAATCCCAGGATTACAAATTAGTCTTGAACCAACAACAAAATCTCTACAAGTACGCCTCCGTGTCAAACGCTGTACCCCCTATCTCCGCTGCTCATCGCATTGGGACGATTGGGAACGTCAAGGTTGAGGCAACGATCCGGAAACATCGTATGAGGTATCTAAGCATCTCACACTTGCTTGGACTCATCACTCACCTCACTACTTTGCAGACTTTCGGAGAAGATGTCAAACATTTCTCTTCTATTCCAATATTTATCAGTCTTAACCAGTACTTACACCATTTCTAATCAAGAAAACTTTGGCCAGGGTGGTGCTGGCAATGATTATGAGCATGCAAGATTACTGTACCTCTCCAAAGTGAGGTACGACCTTGCTTTGGAGAGGAGTCCCACCAATCTTCAAGGCCATGGCTCAGGCCACGGCTCAAGGCTTCATGCGTCATGAGCCTGAGCTTTGGGCTTTGCTGGGCCTTGATGACGGCCCAAGAAGGCCCGGCTTTGGGACGGCTGGCTCTGGCTGGCTTACGGCTTTGGGCCGGGCCCGGCACATCACTAGTAGTGATGAGGTGGGGAATTGGGGGAGGCGTGTGCGAAGCGTCTAGTCGGTGTCGTTTGACTCCGAGGGTTTCGACTTCTTCGATTTCGGCTTCCCTCCCTGCTCTCCTGTGGATGCCTCCTTTTCTTTTCCTTTTCCTTTTCCGTTTCCTCTCCCTTGCGGCTCCTTGTCCTTTTTCTTCGACGCCGGGGCTTTCGAAGACGATGTGGACCGCCGGCAGCTGGTTCGAGAGTAGATGTAAAAAATTCGATTTTTGATAATAAAAATCCGGTTTCACCATCAGTCATTCCCTTTTGAGAGACGGAAATTTTATTCCACTTCATTCTATGCATTTGATACCGGTGATACGTGACTTTTAAATCACCTTTCAGCTGCCTGCAGCAGAGTCACCCAAAGAATAAATTGAATCAAGGGGGTGCCGGCATTGAAAAAAAAGACCCGGGGTCGATTTTTTTTTTAAGGTGACCTTGAGGTGGACTAACTAACTAACGTAATCAGGAACGTGTCTATATATAGTAATATGACATCATTTGTGAGCGCTCTCCCCACGTTTTGCACAAGTCGTGCAGGCACAATTCCGGGGTGCTTGCACATGTTCCACACTTTTAGATGGAACTAGGCATATAACGTGAGTTGGAAAATCACTCAGTTCTCATAATACAATGTACTTACCCAGCGTTTCTCGCACACCTTGTTTGCATATGAGAATTTGATGAGGATACACGGCTACCACAATCTGGACAGATTGCGAAGCCCTCCGCATCAAGAACAGCTGGCTCTGTCTCAATGGTGTGATACATAGAATGAAACCAATGTTAGACATACTGTAGATTTTAGGATATTGTTGGTCAACAGTAATTCAAGTAATGTCAAAAAAATGCCCAAATATGGCAGGAATTGATGAATATCTTATATCATGGTGCTTGATTGGAGCTGTATTCCTCCCAGTACATTCTGTAGTTACTATATTATGCTGCAAAGTACTCAACTTAATGATCGAAGGCCCTCTGCCCAAGGTGTCCTTTTTTTTTTTTTCACAGCCTGTGGCTGGACTAACTAACCGGGTCCCGGTACGGGATTCCCAGGCCGGCACCCCCTTGAATTGAATGAAGATAAATTTCAGTTTTCTATCACTCTAACAACCTACAAGCAATGGTAGACAATCTAGTACTCTACCATTGAGGGGTTAGAAATCAAAAGGGCCTCGAGAGTGAACTAAACGCGTCGAGTTCCATCGCGGATTCCGCAACTCTGAGGGCGCACACACGTGATCCCGTGATTCTGGGATAGTTACGTAATGTTCTTCTTGGTGGTAAAAGACCACCCCGCCGCCTGATGAGTCTCTTTAACAGACGAAACGTTGGTCTACGTCGCGGCCATAATCGTCCAAAGTCTCTAGAACGCCTTGCTCGTCAGCTCGGAGCTTCGCTCCTCACCTCCTCGCTCGTCTTTCCAAAGAAGCTGGCTTAGCTGGGAGTGCGTAAGTAGGTGCAACATAACATAGAGGTCAAGTACGATAGACTGTCAGGAAGATTATATATCATTATTTCACATCCTCCGTCGCTTTGAGATTTGAAAAATGAGAGGAAGCGGATGATATGCACCAACTTCGAGTTTGGGGGGCAGGGAACCTGCAACAGTTCTCTCCCACACACACACAGCTGGGTCTGTCTATAGCTCCTACAAGAGGATGTCAATAAGTATTCGCAAGGTGAGAGGCAGACAATGGTTGAGAAACAAAGACGAGCGAGAAATTTCAATCGTCGCAAATCACACCGCTGTATATTAGATTCCATGTACTTTTTATCCATATAAGCATTAATCAAGCGTCTCTAATCAGAACGAATGGCAGCCTCTATTAAAGAAGGTGGGTGGGTTGAGTGCAGAGGAGACGAGAACAAGAGACGACGCACTGAAAAACTCGTACGACAGCCAGCACAGAGCCGTGCTTGGCATGATGGTCAATATTCGAGGTGTCAACCCCCGCCCAAAACCTCGAACACCATCCCTCTGCCATATTATTCGGAAGGCATCAAGCATTCCCTTGACGTTGCGGATATCTGCATCCTGTGCTGTTCCCCGCGTTTGTAATATTGTTTTTGCCACATCCAGAGGCGTCGTCACACCCGCTGCCACTGCACCCGCGATAGCACCGGCGGTTATGTGGGTTGTCGGAGAGTACTCGCGTCGCGGATTGATGAAGCGCTTTACCTGTTCGTATACTGTAAACTGTATTGCATTGAAGGGTATTGATATGGCCAATGTCGTCGGGTAAGACACGTAAAAGGCGCCCAGTCCTTCATTCCGGAAGACAACACGCGCACATGTGAAGACCGACTGGAATTCAGATTTGTGTACTTGCATTCTCTGTTTTATAACTTATGGGGTATTGAGCTATAGGTGAATGTCGAGCAATCTCCTCACGCACCATCGAAAGGATTCATCAGAGCGTCACTCGCGATTGTGGCCGACGCACCGGCGAGAGCTAATATGTTTGTAAGTGAAGGTTGCATTAGGGCGTCAGCAAGATTCTTACAGTGTGCAACCCACTGGTTTCCGGCCTCATTTCCTCCTGCCAGCTCTTTGACGGCCTCCAATGTACCAAAATGTACGGCATGGGCAGGGCCTGCACCCAAAATGACGGAAGACACCCCACGCCAGAGCGCTCTCATGCCTTCGGTAGAGGATATTCGTGAAAAGGCATTGCCGACACCAGAGTATACGGCAACTGGTGATGTGGCGAAGACTTGCATACGTGTCTGGAAACCAAGTTGGCATAGGATGTTAAGTGGTTGAAGGAATGATACCGACCTTGATGCTATCGACTGGGAACATAACCGCATGCTCAGATACTCCAGCCTAACGAAATTTGAAAGTCAAGTGTGGAATAAAGGCAATAAATGGAGCGTTTACCAAGGCACCAGCCAACATATTCACCTGAATTTTTGTGAAATTAGGGAAGTGATACGCTAAGCTGGGAATTACTTACCGCGAGGCCAGCATTGGGAGGCAGCGACTCGTAATCTATCTCTTCGGTCATAGAGGTGAAAGAGAAGGACGCTTGCGAATACTATTATTGGACCAGAGTATTCGTGTGAACATTTATTTCAGTAAATCCCAAGATAATCTACAGATCTAATTATAATCCTAGTTGTGCACTGGAAACGTAATGTGAACCACCTGCACAACGATATCCAGAGTTCCCAATCTTGTGCCACTGAAAGCCTGCAACACAAACTCCCATCTCACGCAACTTTCTCTGAGCCTTTGCTTCTTGTGCTTGTAGTCTTTGTTGCTCTTGCTGTTTCGCTCTCAAATCTGCTGCTGCTTTTTCTCGAGCTTGCCGAGCTGCCTGTTCCCTAAGTCGTGCCTGCTCACGCTTGCGCTTCGCCTCTTGTCGTTCAGCCGCGTCTTTAGCTTCTGCCTCAGCTTTGGCCAACCTCTCAGCCTCACGTTTCTGCTCTCGTTCACGTTTCGCCTCTTTCTCAATCTCCCTTTGTAACCTTTTGATCGTTTCCTGCGTTCTTTTCTCCTGTGCCTCTATTAGCTGCTTGGCATCTTGTAACTCACGCCAAACATCATCACTAACACCAGGGTCCCGCTGAATGTTATGACGAAGATTTGAAGGCTTAGGCGGGGGAGGCTTCGGCGGGGGAGCTGCAGGTCGAGCCCCTTGCCGCGAAGGGCCTGGGCGACCAGCCGGGGATGCTGCCTTCTTTGCATTCTGAGCAGTTTGAATAGGCGGGGGTGGTTGAGCGGAGGGCGCGAGATCCTGCTCCGGCATTGCTGGGAGAGTATGGCGGCTCTTGGGACGGATGTTGGACCGTGCCTGTTTATCCGCCAGCATTTTCTTGGTGCACGCTACAATCTGATTCCCACTCAAACTCAACGAGTCTTGTTTCTCGTCGTTGGTCAAAAAGGCCAGGCTGATCAGTTCTTTAGCCAAGTTCATCATGTCCCGTGCGTTGCCCCAATCTGGGAGCTGAGATAACTCCGTGATGGTCGCAGTCATATCTCGGTATACATCACTAGATTGGTCGAGCAGTTCATCTGCTTTGACTCCTTTGCGACGAAGCTCCTTCAGGACGACATTCAAACAATGATCAGGGTCCATATTGGAGAACGGGATCCAGTCTGGGAATCGACTGGCAAGTCCAGTGTTAACCGACATCAATTGTTTCATATCCCCTTCATAGCCAGCAAGAATGACGATGACCTTGGATTTGAATGATTCGTGCGTAAGAAGACCGACCAATTCATCAACGGCTTCTTGAGCAAACCGGCCTTCTCCTAGTCTATAGGCCTCGTCAATGAATAGAACCTTTCCAAGGGCCTTTTCAAACAGCTTCTTGGTTTTTGGGCCAGTGTGTCCCACATATTCCCCAACGAGGTCGGAGGCTGAGCATTCGATTACTTCTGCCGATGCAAGAATGCCCATATCATAGTAAACTTGGCCCATTTTCCGAGCTATCGTTGTTTTCCCAGTTCCTTAACAAAACTGAGTCACAGTCCGATACATGGCAACAAACATTACGCATACCTGGTGGTCCAATGAAGACAAAGTTTGTGGGGATCTGTTCCCGCGGGTCAACGCCTCTAGCCTTGGAGACGACAGCAATCTGCTGGTATTCGCCCAAACGCGAAATGATGTCCTGGCAGCCAACAATGTCTTCAAAAAGCTTTGCAAGGTTACTAGACGCATTCGCGCTTCGGTCAAAATCAGGACAGAAATCCTGTGGCTCGAAGATAATGTGTATCGGCCTTTGTGGCAGAGGAATAGCTGCTCGGCGCGCAACAGATCGTACTTTAGCAGCACCTATCATGTTTTCCACCTCGCCCGCATTGCCAAAGTTGGGCCGATTCCGAGAACGATTCAATTGTTCTATCACAATTTTCTTGGCTGCATCAGTTGCCCCGAGATCCTGTTCCTTCAGTTTCTTATTGAGAATGTCCATTAGCTCAGAGGTACTGAAATCCTCGAAGTTGAAGGGGTCCTCTATCCTGAACCTTCTCGCCAGACCTTCATTAACATTCTTGAACGCTCATTAGCAAAATCAACCAGCAAGTAAAAGTCCGCCCTCACTTGGAACATTTCAACCATCTGGTCCTTATAGCCCAACAAAAGTACACATTGATCATCTCCTGGCACACTTTGTACCTCGGCCACGATGGTGTCAATAACGGTTGTCTTGAACTGATTAGACTGATTCCCAGCGCTATTCCCTCCTCCCCCGTACAACATGTATGCCTACGTGGGAGTATGAACACGCCAGCATGGGTATCTGAAAAACAGAATGACGCACCTCATCAATGATGAGGACTTTCCCGATTGAGTTCGTCAGGATGTTCTTTGTCTTCTTTTCAGATTCTCCGAGATATGCGCCAATGAAATCAGCGGGAGTTTTCAAGACAACTAGAAAAAAAAGAGTCATTAACAACCGAGCAAGGCGAATGATTGATCCAGTCACCTTCTCCGTTGCTAAGTAGTCCCAGGTCAGCGAGGACCTTGCCGTAAAGTTTGGCAACGGTTGTCTTGCCAGTCCCAGGTGAACCAAGGAAGACCCGATTGAGGGAAAACGTCAGAGGTTCCTTCTCCTGCAATTCGCGCTGGAAGTTCTCCTCAATGGCATGGATTAAACTGGTGATTGACTCTTTGACAGCCTTGAGCCCAATAAGTGATTGAAGTTTCGACCATGCCTCGCTTTGTAAAATTGCCTTGGATGGGTCTGGCCCTATGAGATCCTGGGCGACGAGCAGAAAATCATCTGGAGTTTTTCCCTCTGCTCGCTCCTTCTCGATTCTAGATGCCTGTCGTCCCCGAACCGCAGCGAAGGCAGTTTGGAGGTCACGCGCATTTCCGAAACCATTTCGTCCCCGACGTCTTCCCAAACGCCGAATGGCAATGCGCCCGTAAAGCCCTCGAATCCCGTCCTGCACTTTCATGCGACCCCGGAAAGCCTTGAATATCAAACCCTCCAGAATGGTCATCAATTCGTGGTCTTCATAATCTGAGAACTGTAGCCTATAAGGTACACGGCTCTTCAAACCCGGATTGTGTTCAAAGAATGCTTCCATCTCTTTGTTGTAGCCCGCGAACATGAAGACTATCGAACCAATGTTGTTCTCCATTTCAGCCAGTAAAAAATCCAGTACGGGACCCCCATGATTGTGTGTGCTTGCCAATTGGTACGCTTCGTCCACAAAGATTGCACCACCACCTACTTTAAGCAGGTCTTCGATCTGCTTTTTGATACCATCCACGCCCTCGTTCGCAAGCCGCGATCCCGTTGTCTCGATGAAGGAGGGCCCAGGGAGGGCTCCGACCGTCACTAAGAATTTTGCGTACTGTCTCGCAATTGTTGTCTTCCCTGAACAGATTACAAGAGGCTTTAGTCATTCGAAAAATTGTAAAGCAAAAGGAGAAACGCACCTGTCCCAGGATTTCCAAGCAGAACAACATTGAATCTCTCAGATGCAATAGATGCACCTTGGCGAATCGAGATATCAACCTTGGCCTTGATCTCTAAGACTTGCTTCTTTACGTCTTCAAGCCCAACCATCTCCATAATGGAATCAATCCCGTCATTGTTGGCACCCTCCATGTCCTTCTGGCGCTGCCACTCATTTCTAGATGGTGAATCTGGTAGTCGGAAAGGCGAAGGTGGAGTCTGCGCTGATTGATTAGGAGAGGCCAGCTGATTGACTTGTGCTGACTGATTAGGAGAGGCTGGCTGATTGGCAGAGGATGGAGAGTCTGGCTTGCCATAAAGCAGCGCTTTGGCTGTAGAGACAACACCCGTCAGAAAATCCGAGTTAGAGGGTGATGTGGGGGGGTTTGCTGGGCCGCTGGAATTCGAGATAGGGTCTGCTTGAATCAGGGCTTGTTGACGAATGGACTCCAAATCCATCCGCCTTTGCCTCAAAGCATCAGCTCGGTCTCTCGCCAGACGAGTCGCTTGCCTGGCTTCGACTTCCCGGGCAATTTCCGCATCAATTTCGGCCAATTCTCGAAGGTGTTCTTGCAGTTCTGAGTCCCTTCGTTGTTGAGCTTCATACTCTTCCTGTCGCTTTTTCTTATCTGCCTTTTCGATCTGATCGCATTTTCTGCAGGATTTTGGTGGCCCTTGATGACACTTGAACGATTGTTTGTGTCCCCTCAGGTCACATAAACAAGACATGTTTTCCTCGCACAACATTTTGCTGTGATCATAGAGCTGATGACATTTTGATGGGCAACGGTGAGTCCCGCAACCGAGCTTTGTATCACTAGGAGAGGCTGTGAATGAGCATTACAACATTGAGCATAAACCAGGTAGTTCGCACCAAGGAATGTTGCACCCTCCATCTGGACATACTTCGTCGAAGTCAGTTGGCTGAGATAGATTATTCTTTCGATCCGGGTGTCTTTGGCAAACGACAGGGAGTCCGGAATAAACATGCTTTCCTTGCCCGAGTAATTCGAAGAGCTTTCCCCACAATTCACCGCCCTTTCGAGATTTTTTGAAAGTATGGGAGTTTCCAATCATGATCAAGGCATTGCGGGCTCGAGAGAGGAGGACATTGAGACGCTCAGGGGAGAACATAAAACCAATGTCATGATTGGCATTACTTCTCGTAAGCGAAACAATGACGATATCACTTTCTTCACCCTGGTAATTATCTTGTCCAAACATGGTTAGATAGTATGCACCTCTGGTGTCATATCACTTGCCTATTGTTGACAACCGGATGGGTTTCTTAGCAAGTTTCGCTGTGGCAGCAGAAATTAAGCCAGCGCGAACAAGATCGTAAGAGTCAAGATCGTTGAGAATGGGATCGTTGTCTTTCATGAGCACCTCACGAAGCTTCTGAAGCTGTCCTAAATAAGGCGTCAAGATGACAATTTTATCAGTCCCATATCCTTGCTGTGCTAGATATCGCACAATCTTCAAGATCATGGCCACCTCATGTGAGTTCTGCTTCGAAGAGGAAGATGCCATATCTCGCCGGTCAGAGATCCGGTGATTCTCATCCTCTGGATGGTCGTGGTCGATAAAGACAATGTTGTCCTGCACACCATCAAGGTTCGGACGACCTTTCGTTTTTGGCGCATCTCTGAGTTCAGGGTACGTCAGATTGCGGATCAGGAATGAAATCTCAGGGCGCATTCGATGCTGCTCAGAAAGGGTTTGGTGTGGGTAACCTTTAAGCACCAAGCGCTCGAATAACGACCTATTGAGATCAAATGAATCGCCTTTCTCGACGGTCAGCGCGTAGTTGTTCACTTTGGGACGAAGTTGTCTAATTCCATCTGTCAGCAAGTATTCACTGGAAGTAAAGAACGCGCACTTGTGGTCTCCGATCAGAATCAATTGCGATGTTTTCTTTCCGAGTGCGGCAAGGACATGACTTTCGAGAATTTCACCAGCCTCCTCGACAATAAGAACATCGGGTGAAGCAGCTTGAATATCCTCGGTATATTTTGCAGCAGCAGTTGTTGTGCAACCAATGACTCGCTTGCTGCGTAAAGTATGGACCAACTTGTCACTGAAAGATCGAGCAAGCCTTTCCTGGCAGGAGTTATATTCTTGAGCGATCACGCAGACTTCAGCGATGGATTCGCCAAAGATCTTTTCCTTCCATCTCGTTATCAACTCCTGGCGAGCTTGGTACGATAAACACCAAATGTCGTGTGTAGCTTGAACATCGGGGTAGGAGTTTTTGAAAATACCGGCGTCCAGTCCCATGCACCATCGGTCAATTAGATAGTCTGATTTGACGGCCCGACCCCCCTTGCCAACATGAGTCAGGCCATCTTCAGACTCCGGAACACGAAAGGCTTCAAAAAACAAATCTTCTTCGAACTCAAGATGATCTAACAAATCTTGATAACTTATATGTGCCGATTTATAACGTTCAAACGCCTGTTGCAGTTGCCTTTGTAGTTTTTTGAGCATGGACTTCAATCCATCTATGACCATCCATTCCGTCTGATCACGTCGCGGTCTAGGCGTTTGCTGTATATTCCGAAGAGTCAGTGGCTCGGTTCGAGCTGTCGACTTTCCTCCCAAACGAACCATGCTAGTTTGGGGGATGCCGATATCCATCAGACCAGTCAATATGTCGTCTAAAGCATGGTTGGTATAACAGACGACAAGGATGGTCTGTTCGGTGAACTTATAAATTGCTTTAGCGAGAAGGGCTCCCAAAAATGATTTCCCCGTGCCTGTGGCAATCAAGTTGTAAATACAAGGCAGGATATATGCAACAACCAAAGCACACCTGGAGGTCCCTGAACCAGTGCAACTTTCTGAGTGAGACCCGAATATAGCGAAGCAGCCTGGGATGAGTCAAGCTTGATGGTAGAATTTGTCTCTAAGAGGGTCTGAAGATCAACCTTGGGATTACGCTTCAGGGCTTCAACAACGGGTACGGATTGGCACGATATCTGAGACATGACATTACCCTCCTTCCAAAGAAGAAGTTCATCGGACAATGGAATGGAATAAGCCTGCTGAAGATACTTTAGAATTGGTTCATATGAAAAAATGGCCGTATTGATCTGAATCAACGCGACATCGTTTTCTGTCTTGAGTTTACGGAGAGCCAGCTCGGTGCTCTCCCGACCCTCAAGCTGGACCACGATGATGGGCGGATTTGCGGCTAAGAGATCCTCATTGCGGTCGATGGTAGGAAATGCAACGATTTCTCCCCCGGCAATGAGGCATGCCGATGACTGGTGTCGAAAGAAATTTCGTTGCTCAAGAAGATATTTCTTACGATCTTTTTGTGCTTTCAACTCTGGCAGATCTTTGTGACATTTCAGGGACAGACCCCATCTCGTAGGCTTGTCCTCAGGCCCAGATTGGATCCCCACAAGTTCAAGCCCACTGATCCTAATGCCACGATGATGGCCCTTCTTTTTCCCTTGCACCACCTGTATTTCATCCCGCAACTCGTAAATCATGTCCTCACGTAGAAGGCGAAACTGATTGTCAAGGTGTAAGGGAACTCGATTGGACTCTGTTCCGGGATCCTCAAGGACATCACTCGTCCTGAGAAAAGCATTTTCTGTTGATTGAATCTCGTCTGGAGTGGGAAGGATGGATATCTTGCGGAAGTCGGAGAAATCGTTGTCATGTCTGCCTCCTGGGGCAGCATCAAAAGCCAGGGATTCAAGATTTGGTTGTGCATATGTATCGAGCATATGCTCGATCTTGTATCCTGCGGTCCTAAGTTCATTCTTGGATGATGAACGTAGACCGGGAAGAATGATAGATATCTGAGAAGGCTCACGGTATAGAGCACCTTTCTCGCCTGGAATAGAAACCAGTTTCACGAGAAGCCATAGGAATGACTTTTGCGCTGTATCATTGAGTTTCTCATCAATGAAAGCTTTCCGGAAAGCGACCCAGAAGATGGGTGGATCTACAATCTTGAGAAGGATATCGTTTAAGAACTCCCCTCCGTTTATGTCGGCAAGTCCTGGCGTTTGCAGATACTGAAGGAGGCCAGTTGCCTGGCCATTGAAAAAAGCTGGTAAGAGATTAAATCGCATCGCGGCTTGTAGGGCAGATTTTCCCTCGCTGCTGGTGCTGAGTTTGTGAAGAGTGGCAACAGCATCTTCCTGGGCGCAGATGGCTTCCAGAAAGAGAGTTCCGTTCTTCGGGGTTAGCTGCTGTGTACCCCTGCTAATCGATTCGAATAACTTGTTGAGCTTGGCTCGTCGAGGATCCATGAGAGGTGAAGTCGGTGGGAACGACAAGGGGAGGAGCCTTCACGAGTCACAGGAAGAGTGCGTGACAGAAGGTGATGGGTGGCAGATAGGCGCTCTGTTGGATGGTCACAGTACAATGGCCTTGATAGCGGAGATGAGCTTTCATCGATTAATGTTACAATCAAGTATGAAACACAAGTACGATTTTATAGCCAAAAAAGGCATATGTTACACAAAGACTTACTGGTTAACACGTTGATTTATGTGGGCTATTGTGTGGTGTCTGGAACCTCCAATAGCCCGATTTGGGCTACTAATTCTGAAAGTGGTAATTGTTCACACAGCCTCCTTCCACTTTAGAATTTAGTACAAATCCGGCTATTGCTGACGGATTTGGCTATTTGTTCACACGGCTTACATCCTCTACTCAAAAATTCATTCTCCTCATTGCCACATCCAAATGTCTTCACTTAAAGTGAAAAACTGAACCAAAAAATAGAACATTACAATGACAGTCATAATAAACAAAAAAATTGTTATGAATCCCCATCAAAAGGTGCTCAAATTGAGAAAATGATATCAGTCACCCTTTTGAAATCTGTAATGCCACTTGGTTGCCAAAAAATCAAAACCTGACTATTTCAAAGATGATTCCTTCTCTAAGCTTCAAAATCTTATAATAAACAACTTCTATAGCACCCATGAGCAGTCTGAAATTTATTCTACAAAAATAGGCATAATTGTAAGAAAGAAAAGACTGACAATGTAATTGTGAGAGGAATCCATTGGAAAAAAATTAATGTCAATGTATACAAGTTTCAGAAGCTCTTGAGTCATTGCTGTGTTTCTGCAATGACAAGATGCAGAATTAGCATCAAAAGAGCAGAAAGGCAAATAGTAAAGCAGCATCTGTAGCTGCAATTAGATGTCCATCCTTCAATAGCTAATATATCCATGGCTACATAATATGGGCTAAAATTTTGTATCTCGGTAGTTGCATGGAATTTCTTTTACCACATGCAAAAGCAGGTATGGAAGTTTCAAATAAAATGTACCTTAAATGCACCAGACACTCTTGCACATGACAGGAAAATTAACAATCAATTTATGGAGTGGAGGAGGATGTTAAATGTCAATATATTCATGAAAGAAAGGAAAGACAGATGATAATTTTCACAAATGTCTTTCTAGAATGGCTGATTGTGCTTGAGCAGGTACTCCTCTCTGCCCATCATTCAACAAAATGTAAATAAAGATAACCAATGCCTTGCATGAATGTTTTAAGAAGAGGGAGAGCTGACTGGATTAGCTATCAGGAAGAGGAAGGGCAAAAAAATACCTTACGGAGGAATTGAACTCAGCACATCAGGCAAAATGGAAAAAAAATAAGGGTAAATTCCACTAGACTAAATGGCTGTATAGAACAGAGAGTAGTGGTCCACCATGGATTGAATTTTTGAATTTTTGATTCTTTTTAAATTTGGTTCCAGACATGGCACGATAGCCTTTATGTGTGGGTCCAAGACGTAGGTGGGAAAAAGTTAAATTGTATGTAATTCAACTTAAGTAACCTATGCGATAGTGTCATTAAAGAGGACTCTATAGAAAGAATTTCGTACCCATCCGACCAGGTGTCAATATTTACTTGGTCTGATTTGTGTCAAGTAACGCAAGACGATCATGGTTTTCAATGTCGCTGTCGATTGGTCAATTTCATAGTCAAAATGGGAACCGTCCTACAGCTTACATAGCCTCCCAGGGATAATTCAACCTGCGTTGAAAATGATCAAACAGACGGGCACTAAAAAGGAGAGCAACCGACCAAACATCCCCAACTTCGGCTCCCACGAAATATCTAGAAAGCTCTCAGAAACCGCATCGAACGTTGAAAACGTCACTGACGGCGTGTCACCAACAAGTTCTGCCAGCTTTGTCTTTGTCTTATTATGAACCACAAATATGCCAAACTTCGTGGCAGCGCGCAACCTGTCACGGTCAGGCTCTGGGAATGACAAGAGTTCTTTCTCAACATCTTTCCAAAGTTCTGATACGGCGTAGCTGAGAGGGAAAACGTGAGTTGCATAGTCGAGGAATCCATAGAAAATCGCACTGCAAAGTTTTACGTGTATCATCAACCTCGTCCTGAAAGATACTTGGTGTTGTAGCAAACTTGGAGGTAGTTCCAACTTACGACAATGAGATTTCTTTTTCCTAAAAGGAGCTTTCCAGAGTCCGGGCCCCTGATGGGGACGACTAAGAATGTGACATGCAGACGCAATTCCATACATACAGCCATTGTGTCCGGATGACTTCCTGACCTAATTGCTCTGCCTTGGTGCCCTCGAGAGGCTCATATAGAGATAAGCCAATCGCTTGAATTTGGAGAGTCTTATTTCCCGTTTCTTCCCGTAGGAAAGTGCGCTTTCGATCGACGGAGAATTTGGCATGATGGATGAGTTTGGCGAGCAAGGGTATAAGCTCACCATTACGCGCGCAGGAAAAAAGCCTCTGTATTATTGGCATTTTACATCATAGACGATAATGAGATCGGGTAATGACTGACCCTCCACCTGAAGAAAGGGTTGATTAATGGATGATTCAAGTTTGAGGGATACTCGCCAATAGCTATCAGAAGATCAGGATTAAATTCGGCGGCAATCTTAGGAGTGGCTTGTCGGATGAGGTTGTGAATATCATTGTAGGTAACATGCCAGTGCTTGACTTGGTCGACCATGATTATGGTGGAAAGCTGAGATTTCGCAGCTTACATAACTTTATAGATTTGTTTTGTCGATTACTTTCATCATGTCTGGTGAGAACACATTGGTTGCTTATTTTCTGCCTTTAATTTTTTTTCCCCCTTAGATACCCCAGGGTCGTCAAAAGCCATCGGCAGTCTTGTGAAAAAGCAAAGCGATGTAACGAGGCAAGGCGCCCAAAAACTCAAGTTTGTCCCGACTCTGCCACAAAGACGCAAAAAAGGGTATGTAAGTTGCGCCCCTCAACCCGTAGACTCACGAATAATGTCTGCTTGATCAGTGAAATTAAGGGGGTTTGTGTCGTACCCTTTTGGAACCTGTGTCAGGATTTCACCCTTTACGTGACTATAGGAACCCACAACTCCAGCAATCCCCCCTCCATCGACCTCCACAGACAGAGGGCGTGGACGTGGAAGAGGACGCGGAGATGCTAGAGGTAGAGGGAGGGGTAGGGGGGCCCCACCTGTAATAGAAATGACTGCGAGCGGCCCTTTCGCCATGGGCCCAGCACTTGTTGGCAATAATTCTCGAAGATCTACCCCTCGCTCAAGTTTTACTCCAACTGTTGCACCCGGAGCGTCTGTCTCGATAGGAGCGAGCCTTTCTCAAACTGCCCCACCCTCGCTGAAGAAGGATTCAACTGATTCCGCCAAGGGGAAGGGGAAATCTGTCAAGGTTGACGATGATGAGGAAGTTTACTCCGACCCTGACGAGGGTGTCGAGATTGTTGATATGGAAAATGTCCGCTATATGGATTTTATGGCACCAGAAAGTTTACGGAAAGAACAACGGTTAAAAAAGGTTAAAAAGGAGGAACAATCACAGGAACTTGGTTTGCAGTTGAAAGGGTTCTGCCTTGCCAAAGCTGACTTTCCCTTTTCTTAGGCACCGGTGATGTCAATCTTGCTAACGCAATTGATCTCAGTGATAGTGAGCAGGAGGAAGAACTAGAAGATATAATAGAGGACTTTGCTGCTCAAATCAGCTCTGACGCGGTATGGCTAACCATTGGTTCGTGAGGTCGTGCCTTCCAACTGACTGCTTCCAGGACTCCGCGTTACGAGAAGAGCGATTATATTTCTTCCGGTTCCCATCTCCCTTCCCAACGTACTTGCCGGGCTTGGTGGATCCTTCTCCAATTTCGGTCGACGTGGAAATGCCAGATGCTGCCGCGGCGAAGAGCGTCACATTTGCTATAGACGTCAAGCCCCCCAGTCCTACTCCTAGCTCATCAAGATTAACTCCCTCAGTGGTTGCTTCCGATCCGGCCAAACCAGAAGCTCTGGACGGAGTCATTGGGCAGCTTGAGGTTTATCGAAGCGGAGCTGTGAAGATCCGTTTAGACAACGGCATTCTCCTTGACGTACTGCTATTTTTCATTGTTTCAGCGTACCTCCTAATATTCGTTCCAGGTCAACTCGGCCACCCAGCCCTCCTTCCTCCAACAGGCTGTCTTTCTAAACATGAACGAAAAGAGGCTCAATGTGCTCGGTGAAGTCAATAAACAATTCGTTGTGTCCCCCAACGTTGATGCTCTTCTCTCGGCGATGGAATTGGCGGACGCCGCGCCATCGACTATTGAAAGTGAGGAGGGTTTGATCAAGATGGATGTTACCTAGATAGTTAGTTTGATTACGAGCACGTCGAGAAAAGTAGGAAAAGTAACAAAGAAGTATGAAGACTAGCGACTGGTGTGAACCGCATCTTACATCTCAATACTCGATTTCATTGTCTTATCGTTATATTTGAAAACACAAAAAGTACACTACTTTACATACGTATATCCCAAAAAGCAGTTGGAAATTAAATAAATACATTGATCATTTCAGCCTGTAGTTGCACCTTGAAATTCCATCATGAAATTCCTCCAAATGTCTTCCTGGTTGGATTCCGGACCAGACACGTAGCGATATGGAGGATGATGTTGATGTCCATGGGCATCTAAATTTCCAAAAGTCATAGGTATTGATGCATGAGATGGATGTGTATGGTGCGCCGCAGCGTACGACGCGTGCCATGCATGAGTCGGTTTTGTCTCAGACTGGCTTTGCAGCTGGCGACTCGTGGATGGATATTGACTTGAATCATGCATGGGGATGTAGTGGCCGAGATAAGATTGAGGTGACGATGGTAAAGCGGAAGGATCACGAGGTTTTGGATGGGGGCCGTACGAGGACGAAGTGTATGTCAAAGGTCCTCGGTCCATGTCGTAATCTTGACCTTTGTGAATATCGAAAGGGGGTTGCCCAAGCTCCTCATAGTAATCCATCAACATTTCGGCAGCGCCTGCTTGACTGGCAGGGCTATTCCCTTCGTCAACTGGGAGATGAAGAGAATCGGGAGAGCCTGGTGGTGGGTTGGATGGAGAGTTATTGCATGATTTAGGGGTGATGACACTTTTTCTGCCACCAAGAACTTCTAATTCATCCACTTCCGTAGGGGCCTTCTGGGGAAACTTCTCCGCGCCCCCTTTGTAAGCGGTAGAAGCTCGTTGACGAAGGTTCTCGAGGATATCCTAAGAATCGATGTAAATAATCGAAAATTCGCAGGGAATGGCAACTTACCATAGTTGCGGGCGCCCGACATGGACGAGAGCCTTCTTCGTAGAAAGAAACTGTTGCCTCTAGTTCACGCAAAGCGTCTCCCGCGAGTGTACACCCTGGACTTTCTACGACAAGGGCCCCGAGAACGATCTAAGACGTATATAAACGACCGGCAACAAGTCGAGGGAAAAGCTTCCATACACAAGCGGAAAATATCCCGGACCAAAAGTACCAACAGTAGCTTGATATGCGAGGATGAATGGAATATAGGCCTTTGAGGCTTGATATGAGCCGACAGGCGCTTCGATAAGTTGCCAACACCGAGGGAGCATACTTGTGTCGCAGCGGGTTGTCTGGATCTTGACGAATGGCTTGAACGAAATAACTCCTGTGTATATAGAGGAGGTCTACATCATCAAGTCACGCGTGAGTGTTGTGAGAGGTGAATAAAAGAACGAACTTGATTCCCTCAGACACAACGCACAATACTGCTGCATTGCCCGTGAAGGGTCAGTCGACCACGATCGACCAGTTTCGGAATTCCGAGTTGGAGAGCGCAAGTGACTGGGCATCGCAAATTTTCGAATCTTCTTATCGAGTTCAAGAAGAGCTGTGTAAGGGGGTGTTCGAGGACTGAAAACATGATGTGCTGAAGCAGTTAGGCACGTTGAGGCGTATCGAACTTTCCAGGCATGCCCTGAATGGGAAATGGTTAGTGCCCGGCAGGAAGCAATAGAAGGACGGAAGAAAATACATCCAAAGTCCACCTCTCCAGTTGGTTTGATTGACGGGTCAAGATCATCCGGAAACTGGCAATCAGTATGCTGAATCATAAGAGCAGCCGGACGTCCATTAACCACGCCCTATGTTGATGAAGTTAGGCAGATAATTGACCAAGCGACAAGGAGAAAACTTGCCGACCAGGAGTCCCACGTGAACAGGTCCCAGAAAAGCTATTCATTGAAAAATCATTGATGGATTCAACAATGAGGAGACGTGACATACTCTGCGACGTCGCTGTACCTCGTCAGCGGGCAGGTTCCAGTTGGCGCTGTCGCGTTCTTGTAACCTCAGGAAGGGTATTTATAATCTGGTGGATCGGCACTTACGAAGTCCAATCTAACGGACATCAGAGGAAAATGAGGACAGTCCTGAGGCCATTATATGAGACTTACAGTTTGGGAGAGTCTGGCGCTCAGGCCTGTCAGCAACCACCGCTCTTCGTTGCAAGACCGGTCCGCATTATAAATGAACCGGAACATCAGGAACAAAGCTTGGACCGTTGCACAGGTTGCTTCAAGGAGAATGGAGTCCAGTGAGAGGGCAGCACGAGCGAGTGCATGAAACTGCCTCCCCAGATTTGGAGAAGAGGGATGAGAATCAAAGACCATGCCATTGGCGAGGAGGATAAAGAATACTGAAAGCCGGTGGGAGTGTAACGTATCCAGGCTCGGAAAACCGGTAGTGCCGTAAATCGAGTCAAGGATGGTAGTCGTAAAATCCTGCTCTATGATGGGATCGTACCTTGAGACAGTGTCAGAATTGGTCGTCTATGGGGACTGAAAACCTACATCCACGCAATATTGGTATAATACAGGGAAGCTAACTCTTGAGCTCTGTCTCTCGCCGGAATATACTGTATGAAGACGTTTTTGCTATGCGGACAGTCTTTGAGGCCAAAGGGAAACGCATTCATAAGATCAAGGATTTCCCTGGGAAGGTCAAACTGTTGAGAGTTGGAGGGCCATTCTCGCTGTGATGACTGTGGAAGAAATTGAATGAATGTAGATCGTTTTAGTTCAAGATCAGTTGACGTCACCGGGAGGAGGTCTTGAAAGTACTGGACCACACAGAGTGAGATCTCTTGTCAAAATTGAAGCAATTGTAACATCTAACTTACCTCGGACCCTGCGGACTCCCCGTGATATTTCGACTGGCCATCGAGACCGATAGAGAGCGATCCAATAGCTTCGGAGACGTGCTGAAGATTATTGTCATGATCACCGTCAGGATTCAGGTTCAGGTTTGATTGCAGCAAAGGATGGGTTTCATCGTCTTTGGCATGAGCCTGAGCCAATGCTGATTCCAATTCGTGGATTCGTGATGTCAAAGTTTTGTTTGTTTCAGATAGCCGTTGTGCGTGCGCCATAAGGACTCTGATGGAGTGGGCTTGCTCGATCAATACACAGAGAGATACCAGAGACCCTCACTTGTTGCCTTTGGTAGCTGCCAATGTTCCTGAGGAAGAGGGGAAAATTTTGAATATGGATGAATCGGCGGCAAACGGTCGGACGAACCGTCCGGACATATGTTGGCACATCCACGCCTTGAAGTAGTTCAGCAGGTGTTCAAGTAGCTGAAAGCATGCAACGGACCTTTGGCATGACTGGCAAGGAAAAACTCTGCGATAAGGTTGGTAAATGCAACACTCTAACCGTATTGATTCATGTCCTACCGATCACACTTCAGCTTCGACCTGGAAAGCAACCTTCTTAGCTCCTTGTGGGGTTGAGGAAGAGAGAAGATCTGACCTGCGGCATTCTGCACAAGAAAGCCCAAGCTTCCGAGCAGCGGAGGTATCAGTGATGCCACCAGCATTCTTCTTACCTTGAGCACTCATCATCAGCGGCTGCGAACAGGCGGCAGTTGTGCGCTATAATGGAGGTGGATCCTGGGACAAGCAAGAAGGTGCAAAAAGGTGATGCTGGCACAAGAGGAGCTTGGAACAAGGTTGGAATCGTTTTGTTCACTGTGTTGTACCGACCCTTCCATCAAATCGTGTCGGCGCGGACTGAATTGGACAAGCAAAATGATATTATTACATAAAAAAAGTTACAAAAATCATCTACAGACAACACGGAGACAGTTCCTGCAAAGGGACGGATCAGTAAGGTTTTTTCACAGAAGAACCGCAAAGAGAGAAAAGTTCAGAAAAAGCGGACAAGTACTACCAAAGTAGCCCTGCCGAAGGTAGCTGAGATAATTTTCTGCAGTGCAGGGTGCGCTCCTGCGTAAAGCCAAATGCCTCAAACATCATAGAACGACGAAAACGACGACGATAACAACGAAGAAAAGAGACTCACCAACAAGTGTCGACTGTTGAGAAGGCGACAAATATTTTGCTCCCTATATATACCATTTCAATCTCCGCAAACTCCGACGCATCATTTGGCAGTTCTTATCTCCTTCACTGTTCAATGTCGCAACAAACGCCTGCTTTTGCGTATCCCGTCTACGCCCCGTCTCCAGATACGCAGCAGACCGCAACAGCCTCGTCCTCATCCTCTGCACCTCAAACTCAGTCGCGGCAAGCAGCAGAAGATGCACGCAAGGACCGCACACTCGCAGAGTTCATGTTGATGCTTGATGACTATGAACCTCTTGTGGGCTCGTACTCACGTTTATCGCGTATTCAATTAACCCTATTCTCTCAGATTCCCAACGAAGTTACCGACTATTATTTGCAGCGCGTTGGATTCGAGTGTGAAGACGTTCGACTGTGCGGCAAATGCCACTCCTTTGTCACGTCTTACTCACCATTCACGCTGTAGGAAACGACTTCTCTCCCTTGCGGCTCAAAAGTTTGTTTCGGACATCGCCTCGGACGCTTACCAGCACGCTCGCATCAGGACGAATGCTGCTGGAGGACGAGTACGCGTCAACCAGCCCTTCAGTGGGCCTGGTTCTGCCAAGGTTTGTTCTTCATTCCCCCTTCCTAAGTTTTATCTCATCTTTTCTATAGGACAAGACACGGACAACGTTAACGATGGATGATCTAAGTTCTGCCCTCGCTGAATATGGTATCAACTGTCGGAAACCAGAGTATTACATGTAGCAGTTGCAATACAGACATCCGTTTGGGTATATACATCTACTTGTGCTTTCATAAAAAAAGTATAAACATGATCCTAGAGGTTATCATAATGTGTGTGACATACCACCTTTTTTAATCCTCCGAAACAGCGACTTCGGTGACTTCGAAGACCAGGTTAAAGGATTCATGTGCAGCATGACCTCTTGTGCCATCTCCGAGGGATCCCCACTTGATCCACCAGTCTTCAGCTGCCTCCCGTGCATTGTATCCAAAAACCCCGCCGATTTCGTCCCATTGTTCTCGTAGCCTCGCATCGTCCCATGGTTCGGTGGATGGATTCAACGATAGAGCCATTCCCGCGTCTCGCATGTCCCGGAACTCGCCAGGAGGTAGGCACACGAGCGTTGCGTTGTTCAGTTCTGATTGTTGTACCTGTTGGACTCTTGAATACCGCAGATCTTGGAATGCCTCCAAAAGTTGGGGGATCTGATTCCGTGACCGCAGATGAGACATCAAAACACCAAACACGGCTGCATCTTCGACAGCGAGGCTGAGATTGTGGATCGTACAGGGCTGCAAAAATTATGTAAACCAGTGTGAAGATGAAACCCGTTTGGACATACCATGAGCGAATGTGCCGCTTCTCCAATCAGGACCATAGACCCAGTCTCATCCACCCAATCTTCGACTATTTCCCTTACAATATACTTTGTTCGCAATGCATCGGGGACCATGTTAAACAGGCGCTTGATGCTATAATCAACACAAGGTAAGTAAATGAGTCTCGTATAGACGTCTACACTTGCCTTGTATGGGCGGTGCCAAAATCTATGGCGTTCGTGGGAGCAACTCGATCCCAGCTTTCGTTATCATCCGGACCGCCACGAATACACGTTTCAGGCCAGTAGGCATGAACGCAATAGGCCGTATTTTGCCGCTATAAAATGACTAAGTTTTCCCATCTTCTTCACCTGGGGGAGCGCTTACAACAGGATATGCTGAAAAGATATCAACATCGCATCAAGGCGGAGAAAATCAGGGGACTTACCGAGAATGACCCTATTATCCCCCATCCACATTGGCCACTTGAGCACATTGTCAGAGGGGAACGGGTGAAACGAAGAATGGGGCAAACCTCGGATGCTTCTAACCATTTACCCCAATCAGGGTCAGCTTTCATCTTTTCTGCAGGGATAACAATTCTATCGGGGAAAAAGAGTCAACGGCGGGAAGAAAAAGACAGTTTTGGTTGCACGTACGAAAAAAAAGTATTTCCACTGTCGGTGCCCCGATCAGGCTCGCCAGTGACAGCCTCCCGCACGACACTATGATAACCATCCGCTCCAACAAGCAAATCAGCATATTGAACGGAGCCATCTGCCAACGTTATCGAAGGTAATTCCTTCTCGTCGTCAAAAGAAACAGAGGTGATGTGGGAGTTGAAGTGGACCGCCACCCCCTGTGATAGGGCTAGTCTATACAGCAGCTTGTAGAGATCTTCATACTACGGACGGTCGGATAAATTGACGGAATAAAGAGGTTGATGAGTTACGTACATGCATCAAGAGAAATTCGCCTCCCGTTTCTTGGATAACGTCCTCTTGCCACTCGAGATAACCCATGACCTTACCGGTCTCGACTGGAGACCATCGTCAGCAGCGTCACATAACAGCAGAGATCCAAAAAGAGAGATCATCCCAGAATGTTGCGAAAAGTGGAATCAGACAAGAGAAATGATGCCGCGCGCTCAATGACGGAACCATCAGAAGGCAAGGGCTGGAAATAGTTCCAGCTGATGGATAAAAAAAATCTGGAAGGATGCAAAACGCGAATGATCGGGGGACTGTGGCAAACATAGGCACACAGGCACAGAGCCGCGAAAAGAGGGCACAAGATAACAAGGACTTACTGGAATGGAAAGCGGATTTGCGGCATCGTGTTGCAGTGGCGAGTTCCTCCTGCAGGCCCCATTCATAGAGAATTTTACAGAGATTTGGCGGGACTCGCACACCAACCGCACGCTATCAAAAGATTTGAATTGATGTGTTAGGTTTTTGGATATTACGCACCTGATTTATACCACTACGCTTCTCAAAGATACGCACGCGGTGGCCGCTCTGGGCAAGTGCGAATGCGGTGGCAAGCCCGGCAATACCTAAGTCGATGAAATGGCGCGTAAGAAATGAAATGGCGAGTGATGCTGACCTGCACCAACAATAATAAAATCGATTGGCAGCGGAGCCTTTCTGCTTCCGATGCTCATGGCTCGTGTTCTTACAATGGATTGGGCGGGAGTGGTAGGAGTGGTAGGGGTGGTTCCAGTGGCGTGTTGGCGAGGAGTACGCGAGAAAGAACGCTGGTTTCGGGGTACACGACCTCCAGTCAAAGAAGCAGCTGGTTGCCTTGCAGAGTGGTGGGTATTGGAGATAGGAATGGGATCAGAGCGGCGAATAGTAGAGGGAGAGAGCTGGGAACAAGTGAATTTTTAGAAAAGAAAAGTAGACTGTGTGGAAGACCAACGTTTGAACTTCCATTCGAAGTTGCAGATTGGGGGATCGCATTGATGCCGGGCATCGGTGTGTGATGAGGTGTGTGAAGGTAGTTTAGAAAAGAGGGGTAAGCACGATTTCTCTACCAAATGCCTTAAGCGAGCCCAGGAAACGTTGACCCGTGCTCCCACCAGGGCCTCGGAATACTGGCTGCTTTTAGTTTCCGGCACGTTTCCCCTGCCAACACTTGGACACGGCAGTAACTCTGCAATAGTCCTAGACAAGTCCTAGACCAAACCAGAGCAATTGTCTACGATGCAGTGTTACATGCAAAGGGCTGTAAAGCTGTCCGTGTTGCAGCTGGAGTTGTATCCAATTTCATATTTCATGATCATAACTTTCGATCAGATGCATCATGTCACATGTAACACAGTTACCTTGCAATTGTCACAATCTCAACTCTGTTCACTAATGACGCTTAAACTCAAGCCAGCCAACCAACCAACTCCTCCGCCCTTCTCTTGGGCAGCCTCGTCTCCGCTATTGAGTCCAAAAGAAATACCCACTTTGCCATCGCCACCAACATCATGGCTCTCTGCACGCGACATGAAGGTCTTTGGCGCTCAACCCCTCAACTCTGCATCAGTCTTTGGCATCTCGCGGTGTAAGGATTGCGACAAGCCAATCTTGAGGAGTTCCATGTCTGATCACGCCGGTATTTATCTTTGCTTACACTTGCGCCATTCATCTAAAAACACGCTTCAAGAGAAATGTGCCACTATTCGCTCCGGTGGGAAGAAAGGTGCGAAAGCAAAGCTTGAGATGGAGGGTAAGGTTCGCTAGTCTTCCTACGCAGAATCTGCTTCCTCAACCTGGCAGATCCGAAGAAAGGATCAAAGAAACGCAAAGCTTCCACCGAACCTGACGATCCCTCCCTTCCTGCCAAAAAGAAGACTAAACCCACAACAAAGGTTACGAAAGGTCGCTTGAAAGGGCCAGTCGATTACGACAGGCAATGCGGTGTTATCAACGACAAAGGTCTACCATGCTCTCGCTCTCTCACATGCAAATCCCATGCCATGGGCGCAAAGCGTTCCGTCCAGGGTCGTTCCCGCAACTTTGACGAACTGCTTCTCGACTGGCAACGGGCAAACAAACCCAACTTTGTCGAACCCGTAAAACGAGAATCCAAAGCTGAGAAGAAAGAAAAGCGAGAGAAGGAAAGGTTGGAGAAGAAGCGATTAGCTGGACAGGCTGCCATCGCCCTTGGATTAGATCCACTTGGCGCCGCTGTGCTAAAGAAGTCGGGAGTGTCCTCATCGAAAAAGGTTGGGAAAAAGGCTGCAGCCGCTGCAGCACGATTGGCGACGGAGATGGGCGTTGAAGTTCCAGAGGATTTGGATGAGCTCGACTCTGAGGCAGAGGTGGATGAGCTCGTGAGGGTGGTCAGGGTTGCTCAGAGCAATGGTGTCCTGGCAGTTCCTTTGGCAGTTCCATGCGATGCAGGGAGTTGGTTTGTTCAACGTCGAGAAAGGGCGAGGTGTTGTCGCGATCTCTTTCTCAGTGCATTGGGAAGTGGAGCAGTCCCAGCCAACAGGACGAATAGCTTTTTTGGATAAATATTTGTTTATGTATAGCTTTGGAACCAAACACTACTTTATACGTCGGTGGAACGTGCTCATCATCTTCAAAAATGCGACTTTTGCTCTGGTCGCTGTTTCTCTCATTCATCACGTCCATCCATGCCCTTCATTTCTATCTGGACGCAAACCAGAAACGCTGTTTCGTTGAAGAGTTGCCCACTGATACCGTCGTCGAAGGTCAGTCATACCGTCACTCTTTCCTTCCCCATTAATGTCGCGCCTATAGGTCACTACCGTGCCCTCGAATGGTCAGAAAATGAGCAAAAATACATGGAGAACTTTGAACTAGGCATCATCGTCGAAGTCCAGGTGCGTCTTGTCACCTCCACAATCAACTAGTTCAAGCTTACCACCTTCCATGCAGGAAGAACCTTCGGGCGACGTCGTTGTAAAGACAACCGGCCCACTGGATGGTAAATTCACCTTCACCTCTCACGAAGCAGCAGACCACTCCATCTGTCTCTCCACAAACTACACGTCATGGTTCAGCCACACACACATCCGCCTCTATCTCGACATCGTCATTGGTTCCACAAAACCGGACGTTGAACACGACCGATCACATATTTCAGAACTGGCCTCCAAAGTGCGCGACTTGAACCAGAAGCTTGAAGATATCCGGAGGGAGCAGCAATACCAGAGAGAGCGCGAGTCAGATTACAGGGATTTGAGTGAAGCTACAAACTCGAAAGCTGTCTGGTACAGCATAGCGCAGATTATTGTGTTGGTCGCGACATGTGCTTGGCAATTGCGACATTTAAAGGTGGGCTTAATCTAATACAAGTTCTACGGTTGCTAATTTCAATTTGCGATAAGCGCTTCTTTGAGGACAGGAAAATGAGATAGTCTCCACCGTGATACCTGTACCATTCTATCTAACATGATACATTTATGAAAGGCGAAAGCTACCTTAAGCGCTCTCTAGCTTCAACATCACTTTCTTACCATACTTTCCCTCTGCCATCTTGGTCATCAAGGCCCGCAACCTTTCGCTCGCCTCGATATCAGACTCCTGCGCCTTGATGGTAAGAATTTCATGTTCTGGACTCTTAAGCTGTTCATGGTGAACTGGGGACTCCCAATCATCCTGAGCAACAACGTACCTGTCCATCCGCCAACATGTTCACAAGTGTTCGCATCAACTTATCCCGTTCTTGGGATGTTTTGTCCTTGTACCATCGACTTTGCCAAAAGCCGTGACAAGTCAAATTTTTAAATATGAACAGTGAGGTTGGCAGAGAAAGCGGCTGCTTTGACATCGCACCGTACGAAACGAGGTGCGCATCCTGACCCAAAAGCCGCGACATCAGTGTCGTCTCCTTGCCGCCTGGATGGGTCCTGCAATCAAGATGACTCGTAAAACTCCCTTGAAAAACCTACCAACGCAATTCAATCCTAAAGTAATATCCTGTTCGACCTCGTTTAGCATGCTAATGGTCAGACGAAAATTTCAAGGAACCTTTCCCCCGGTCCATTCTTTAATTTTTCCTCGGGTGGACTTGTCCGACAGATCGTCATAGGTCAAGACATGAGTCGCGCCAAGCTGTCCTAGTTGAAATTTCAGCAGTTCAACATTCTCCCTTTAGTCGCAGCCATTAGTAACACTCTAGCCCGAGCATCGCCGTCAAGACCAACCTGTTGCGGATAAGATTGATAGTCTTGAGTCCCCGAGCGGCCGCAATTTGAATGACAGCTTGCCCAACCTGTGGGGTCGGTCAGATCCTTCCGAGCCAGAAGACTGTGCCGATTTTTCTTACAGCACTATTTGCCCCATTCTGTACCACCCAGTCCCCTTTTTCAAGGCGAACAAAGTCGTTCAGCATATTATATGCCGTTGGAGGGTTAACCTGCGTACAGTCAGATAGAGACAAATTGGAATCAGGACACTTGCGGTTATGGTAGCAGCCTGGGCTTCATCAAGCTTATGGGCATCTGGGACGAGAGCAACATCCGTCACAGCTACGTTTTTACGTGTAGACCACGTCCCATGTTGTTGCTTCGTCACGACAACCCAGTCGTTTATTTTCGGCGAGCTCACAGAACTGCCCACAGCGGTGACTTGAGCGAGCCCCTCGTTACCACCGACGAAGACAGGCTCTTCCTCGCTGCCTTTGCCTGACGAGGCTAAAGCCCCAGTTTTAATCGGCTTTGAGGGGTAAACGCCCTCTATCACATTGATGTCCGCAGGGTTAATTGGTGAAAGCAGAAACTTGATGGTCACGGAGTCTGATCCAGGAGGAGGCAAGTCAGGGAACGTAAGGACGCTCAAGACTTTACTGGGGTCGCCGTTCTCGGAATAGATCACCGCACGGTCCGCACAAGGCCTCGAGGATGCAAAAGACCTCGCATGGGAACGAGGGTGTGGTCTGCAAATGGCCTTGAGCACTGTCAAACGTGCTGTCCTGGGCAGCATGACGTTGAGTTAAGGCTTATTTATTTAAATACTTGTGCAAGTTTTCAACTCTCCGATGCAAGTACATTGTTCTTCAGTCCGATTATATAGTACTCTACAATACGTGTAGGATAAATGTTTTTATTCCATTAGACAGATCGCATCCCTCATGGCCCCGCATTTGAACATCCAAACCCCTTTCCGGTCCTCCCTTTGCGAGCTCGTCATACTCTTGTGGCAGAGTTCCAATTGTTTTTGGACCCCGTCCTTTCCGTTCTCATCGTGACCATCCACGATGATGATGCCCCTCTGAATCCAGGGTACGCCAGGTACACCGTCCTTCCAGCCACACGCAGCAAGGAGAGATTCAAAGGAGTGTATTCGTCGCCCCTTTGGGATCATTTTCTTCCATGAAGAACAGGAAGGACAGCGACCCCTGCGACCTACAAACCACACAAGCACTTGGTCCAATAGTTCCTCCATGCACGACGGTTTCTTCGCAAGTGACGTCCTAATCGGAAATGTCACACCGGCTCTTGATGGAAATGCATTTCTGGAAGCAGGCCTGCAAGGCGAGCTGAAAGGACTTGGCAGGTATCGTCTATTCTGCGATATCTGAGACGAAGATTTGGGTGGATCCAACGCATGTTTCCCTTCCGTAATGCCAACCACGTTGGTTTTGACACCCAAAGGTTGACTGAGAACGTCATCCAGCGAGTCCGGGCTTGTCCGTCTCCTTTTCGCGGGCTTTGTGGGAGAATCGGGAATGTATGACACCGATGGTTCCTCCCCATCCAAAATTGCCAGCTTTACCTCCCACTCGTCTATCCGAGCCTGCAGTGTTGAAGAAGATTTTACCCCGGGCGAAGCTGGTTGCCCCCATATTGCATTGACGCAATCTCGGATTTCCTTGTCGGTCCCATCTCTACCGACGGACTCACAGGCAATCTTGTGTAGTGTCTCCAAATCAACACATTCATCCCAGCCGCGTTCACTGGGCCGATGGACTTTGGTTATTCGTGGAAATCGAAGTTCGTAATGCTGTAGCGTCACGCGTCAGGTTAGAGATATCAAGGTATGAAACCAGCGTACGGGACTAGCAGGGCTTTTTGTGAAGCCAGCACCAAACAATTCGGCAAGGAGAGGTGTTGGGAAGATCACAGATGGAGGTGGTTGCAGGCCAGGAAAGAGAGTGAATGTGAATGCAAGTTTTTTGGTATCCTATAGTGTTTATTGGTTAAGTGCAACTGACAGGGAGCGACAGAGGGGCAGGGTACCATAGACGGTGAGAAGGATATCGGGTCCAAGCTTCTGATGAGGAAATTTAAATCTTCGAGATGAGCACGGCTTAGGCCATACGACACTGTAAAGTAGACGAGAAAATGCGGGCGGATGGAAGGCTGTCGTACTGTCAGAAAGACGTTCATCACGAACAACAACTGACATTTAATCGGCGATCACGAGCATTCTGAACCGTCCCCACGTAAAAAGTAGTGAGTACTGTTGGCGAAACTAACAACGTGTCAATCCAAGGCATACTATCAAACGAGAAATGTCCGCCCACCGCGCAACTCGTAAGCCCGCTTTTTATCCCAGCTAGCGCCGAGTATAACCAAGTCTAACGCGTCGCCATAGCCGGGGATATAATCTCTTTTCAACTTCACCCAGGGTAGGCGGTAATCGTTATATCTTGATTCATCGCACTTGAGAACCAAGCCCTCCTGATGGGTGGCAATGTGCCGGGCGAAAATGGTGCGAAGACGAGCAGGAGGATGTGAGCCATTCATATCGATCGGAAAACGCTCGGACAGTCTGGCTTCCCCCGGAGTTACAGAAATCAGAGATTCGAGAATGTCGCGCCGTTCAGAATAGGATTTGGAAAGCAAGGACTTGGAGTCCAACATCAGCACGTCGAAGAAAACGAGCCCAAGTTGACGCGCTTCAGAATCATCACTTAGCATCGAGGTTTGTGAAATACTGTGGCGAGTCTGTAAAAAAAATCATCTAAGAGTCGAAGTGGACTTACGGCTCGTCTTGGTATTCTGTTACCCTTGTACCCTTACCAACTCCACGAATACCATGTGCAGTATTCTCGATCAGCCTTCTTATTCTCCAGAACTCTAGAAAAGAATTCAACGAGCCTTTCTGTATAAGACAAGAATATAATACCATCAACTTGGGTCCCATTGAAAGCGACCATTTCCGCATCGAGTATGACGTTGTGTTTGATTTTACTTCCGGCCGTTATTTTAGAGTGCGTATAATCACTAGGGAGACCGAGGGCTTTGCGGATAATATAATGCACAGCATGGCGATCATGCGTAGAGTCTCTCTTGCTCTTGCTAAATATCGTTATTCGAGATGAACCGTCTGCATTCACTACAACGTGGATTTGTGCTCGTTCGCCATCATACTTTGTTTCTGCCCACACCCTTTTTGATCGAAAGAAGTAGGCCAGAGCATCTATGCAGCGTCGTCCTTTTTCAGACTTGGGTATCTAGAAATAAAGTTAGCGACGCTTTGTAGGAGAGAGAGAGCGTTGTGACCTGGATAGGTATCCCCAATTCGGGTTCAAACTTGCGTTTCAGATGATGAGGTAGCTCATGATTACCAGCCGCAATATCGATGCTAGATCTGACTTGAAACGATTTGCGCATCAGGCCCGAGGGATCCCACACGTTCATCGCGTGTTCCTTTGTGAGCATCTTAACTGCTGCACTATTAAAATCTCTAAGAGAAGCAGCGTAATGAGTCTCGGACAGAGGGTACATAATGGGCCTTAGGTCTTTGAGGATAATTTGGGTGAGGCAGGAAGCATCGAAGGGTGGTAAGGGGCAAAACAATTGTCGCAGAATAGCTTGGCGAGAGCGACGGCGCCCTCGAGGGTACTTCAAGTGGATGGAGGAATGGGAGTATCCTGAATTTGATGCCAGCTCATCCAAGAGCTCGTCGACTTGCTCAATGGTCAGTGGACTAATAAAACCGTCGGTTGTCTGCGAAAGGTCCAAATTGAGCCCTACCAGAGAAAAAATGAATTGATCAGAACATACATGGCAAGACCGTTGCAACACAATTTTGACTTCCTGTCCAAGACAACCCGACGCTTCTTCCGCATTCCAGGCTCGAAACTGCTCCGAGTCCACGCCAAAAACATGTGCGAGGCATTCAGCCAATCTTGTTTCTTGCATGTCGTATTTCCGACGTATATCCTCTTCCGGAAATAAAAGCCTAAAGCAGGCCGCGGTTGTGCCCTTCGGTAAAGGGGAAAAGTCGCTGTTAAGCTTATTAAACCATCTGCGAAAGATCTGTATAGCAGGATAGTTTGGTTCTTTCTCGAACGTCTTCTGGTTGCGCGCGGAAGACTTTAGAGGAGGAACCTGTGATATCTCGCGGAGAAGGGAGCAGAAACTACAAGAGGATGCGTGAGACACGGATATGCGAAGGGTGAAGGGGTTGAGATTACAAGGAGAAGGGAATCCCGTCGGTTGGCTCTTGCGACATCGGCTTGCGGTTGCATGGGTTGAGTGAGCAATACAACACGCTTTTTGTCCAAAATGATGAGTTTCGCTGACTGTGATTCGAGTCAACGGTGGTTTAAGTCAAGTTGCAACGAGGTGAAGGGCGTCAAACTTTAGGATCAAGAGTCAAGTGATATCATGTCACAGTCCCGTGTCGTGACAAATGCGCACATATAAGTATTCAGGGTATTCTGTACAAGCCTTACGGCCAATTAAGATATAAACTTAGACTACCCCCAGAAGAACAAGCCCCTAAAAACAGACAACATGGGTAGGAACGGTGAAAGAACGAAGCAGAGTCGTATTCGAGAGTGCATGCACACCGGTGCCTAGCGTCGAATATGAGAAGTTATAATCCTAAATAAAGAGAAGATGAGAGCAGCAGTACTATTAGGAAGATGTATGTGGGTCAACAGCGCTGGTGGCGAAAGCAGAAAAGTCACTATCACCGCAAGTGAGAAGAGGGCTTCGTATAGAATAGTTCACTTGACGTACATCCTAGTTATGGATATTCTTTCTCCAAATTGTCGTTCCGCGAGGTGTCCTTTTCCCTCATAATTTCTTCGCCACCCGGAAGATCCATGGAGTTTCCATTGACGACGATTCCACTGTCCACCCGAAGGTCGTTCGCTGGAGTCCCTGGTCTGGATGACGCCAACCCCGACGAAGTTGCTGTGGCAGTAGATATAAGATGTTGATTATGAGGATAGTAGGATCGCCGTTGCATCTTCTTAAAATCATATGAAGTAAATCTGGAGGGACAATGATTAAGGGACAACAGAGCTATACACGACATTTAACACTTACTGTTCCTCCATTTGACGCATCTCAGCACTAAGATTGTCCTGATTTGCTTTTCGTGCCTTTGCTTTTAAAGGGTTATCCTCCAAAAGCAATTCTTCCAGTTCGTGAGATGCATCAAAATTAGCTTTATTTCTCTGTACAAAATGTTGAACGCCATTCATGAGCGATAAGATGCCGGCACTCACGTCGGGTATAAATGGTGGGGTTTGTTCCTTGGTTTCCAGCGTATCCCAATCAATGGGCTTAAACCAGGGATGTCGCCTTAGCTCTTGAAATCCTTCTCCGTTGGGCTTGCAACCAAAGCGCTTTGGGACATCGCGCTCCAACAACTATTACAGAACGGGACATAAACCAACAAGCCGGAATTTAATAAAGACAGATACCCACTCCTTTGATAACCTGCATGCCACTTCTACTGCATTTCTTGTCGGCGTCCTCCGGCCACTTCAGTGAATCTTTTGTGATGCTGTACGTAAGATCGCTATTCGACCTTCCTCTGAAGGGCCGGCGGCCAAAGATTAGTTCGTACGCGCAGACACCCAACGACCACCAATCAATATGGCAGGTATATCCACGTTTTGTGAGAATTCTGTGATCAAGCATGAGCGGAAACAATCAACTCGGGGTAATCTTAATTTACTCCGGTGCCATGTATGCCATTGACCCTGCAACGCCCGTCAAACGGCGCTCACTAAAATGAATAGCAATATTGAAATCGGTCAAGTGAGCGTTCCCCTGTTCATCAAGCAAAATGTTGTCAGGCTTGAGGTCGCTAGAAAGGAACGAAAATGATGGAATGAGCTGCAAAAAAAAAAAAAAAAAAAAGAGGGAATGAGTCATGGACTCACCGATGCATGATACCCATTTCATGTAAGAAAGCCAGGGCCGATGATAGCTGAGCGAGGTAAAATCGAACAGTTTCTTCCGGCATTGATCCCAGTCTTTCAAGGTGAACTTGATACGTATCGTAAGCTCCAAGGGAGATGAAAGTAAAGTGAAACAACGTACACCGAAGATCACCACCAAGCATGAGATCTAGCACGAAGAAACAATTTTCGTCGTCTTGGAAGGCGTATCGTAAGTTCACAATGAATGGGTGATCAACCTATGGTGAGGATAAAAGAATGTCAAATGGAAGGAAGGGCCGTGGAAGGTACCTCTTCAAGTAATCGGCGTTCCTGTATAACATTGGGGACGGCTTTCATCTTGACGCACTTGGCCTTGTTGATATACTTGAGTGCGTACAGATCGCGGGTTTGCTTGTGCTGCACGACTCGAACCTGGTAGATGGCGAGAATTTAATCAGGTGAACATAGGGACTTGTGAGATGAATCACCTTTCCGAAAGCACCTTTGCCTACACATCGTAGGAGAACGAAATGAAAGAGATTGACCTCGCCATCAAAGTCGATAGGCTAGGAATAGAAAGCATAAGTATCTATGCAGCAGCCAAGAATATTTTGAGGACCTGAGGTCTGCAGCAGACTGCGCCCATGATAGTTCGTTAAAGATTCGTAGACAGAGGTGTGAGGGTGTGGTAGTAACAGAGACGGAGAAGGTGTCCAAGAGAGGGGGGTGGCCGAGAGAGAGGTTGCAAACGAGTGGGGTGTTATACAGATATATTAGATAGAGGCGGAAAGGGTGTCGTCGTCGGGGGCAGCGTCAAGAAGGAAAGTTGGGGAGCAGACAACGAGCAAGGGGGGAGAACGAGCACAACCTGTGACCTTTGATATGCTTGTGACAGTGTTTTGTGACTTTTATTTGATGAATTGATTACATCCCGCTTATTCAAATGTCGCCTCGTCCTGATTTTCTACGTCCCCTTGTTCTCTCTGGGCCATCGGGTGTTGGGAAGAGTACTCTTCTGAATCGTCTCTTTTCTGAATTTCCAGATAAATTTGGGTTCAGCGTCTCCCGTATGCTCACATTCAAGCCCCATTGCATCTCCTAACAACCCATTCAGACACCACTCGCAGTCCACGGCCAGGAGAGCTTCATGGAAAGCAGTACTTCTTCGTCACCCACCAGAAGTTCAAAGATCTGATTCAAGAAGGAGCGTTCATTGAGTACGCAGAATTTTCCAGCAATTTCTATGGCACCAGCTTCGCAACTGTTCGTCAGGTAGAACAACAGGGCAAGCGCTGTATTTTAGACATAGAGGCGCAGGTACGTAAACGATGCGATTCAACGGCACTTTCTTCAAACCACCTACTTAGGGCGTCCGTCAAATAAAAGCAACAGATCTGAATCCCATCTACCTGTTCATCTCCCCTCCTTCGATGACTGTCCTCCGCGCCAGACTTCAGAATCGTGGGACGGAGACAGACGCGTCCCTTCAGAAGCGCCTTGCAACTGCCTTGAAAGAAATTCAGTTTGCAAAGGAGCCCAACGTACATGATCTCGTCATCATCAATGACGACCTCGACCGCGCGTACGATCTTTTTAAGAGAGTAGCTCAAGGGGAAAAAGTTACTGGGGATGCTCTTCCTCCGTTAAACGACTAATTATCAAGGATAGATTACTAGAGTGAGAAACATACAAACCCAACATACCCAGTCGTCTGTACTTTTATGTTTTTTTCGACAACTATATCGTTATTATGTTACACTAGGAATAAACGCATATGGTACAGTAAATATCTGATAGCAGTGAATCTCCTACACATGGCCGAAAAGTCGAGACAAGAATTAGAGCTCTTGGGAGGTATCAGTCTTGGCCTTTGACCTTTGCGGAAGAAGCTCGGGAAGAATGTGGGGCACTGACAATCAAATTAATGAAATAGTTGCGACAAAACCAGGAAAACTGACCAACACCACCCTGGCTGATGATCACCGACCCCAGCATCTTGCTCAACCTAAACCCCGAAAAGGAATTAGCTGAATCCATGATGGAACAGAATGGACATACTCTTCGTCGTTTCGAATAGCAAGTTGAAGATGACGAGGGATGATACGTCGCTTCTTATGATCGCGGGCAGCATTTCCAGCAAGTTCAAGTATTTCTGCGCAAAGATACTCAAGGACAGCAGCGAGATATACTTGTTCTATAAGTCGACGCGCTCTGTTGCTTAAAAATATCGCGACATACCAGCTGCTCCTGCACCAATTCGCTTTTTTGGGTTATTTTTCCTCAGTGCGCGGCGAATACGCGCGACGGGAAACTGTAGGCCGGCTTTGGAGGAACTGGTTTGAGGTTTTTTTCTTTCTCCTTCTTGACTTGCGATGACGGCTTTGCCAGTTTTGGACTTTCCCCTAGAAAATACACGTCAAGTTAGCAGACGCCCAAACTACGTATAACGCGTGGAAGCCATACGCTTTTCCTTTGCCAGGCTGCATGGGACTGAGTTAGATGTAGTTTGGCAGTAGAATTGACGTACCATTGTGATATAGTTCAGAGTGAGATGATTGTGGTCGTGTCCAAGTTTTAGAGCTTGTTGATTCAACACTAATAAAGGGTGCTCACGTGATGAGCGCGTCCATGCCCACGTGGTTGGAACGCGCTGTGACCGGCCAAGTTGAGAAACTTGAGTATAGCCTCAGTTAATGTTGGCCACGAGGGAGACAGCGACGGTCAAGCTCAAGTCAAGTCACAGTACATTCTATTACTTCCTTTCTCACCCATCGTGCACGCCGGTGCCTCTCGGAGCTTTGTTCAAAAAGCCATGGCAGCCGCAACTCCGTCCAGACCACCAATCGCTTCCCCAATGCCGTCCATATCAACATCTGCTTCAAGTTCTCTGGCACCTTCAAGCGACCAGGTGAGCGCATAATTACTGCGACGAAATAATTGCATTTACTTAATCTATGCACGAGCCAGGTGGTCGTGTTGTATGTCGTGCGTCATTCAGCTGCCTTGTATTATCACTCATCCCTCAACTTGCCTCAGATAATCGCAATGGCAGTCATCATATTTGGCTTTTGGAATGTCCCCGTTGTCCGTAACTGCATCAATCCTCTCAAACTATTCACGTATGTGGGTTATTTCGTTGCATCAAGGCATATGACGATCTGCAACCCTGTACATAGGATCGGATGGCACGAACTGTGTCACATAGCAGCAGTGAGGCCATACCATGTCCCCCTACATGTTCTCGTTGCTGAAACACGCTGACAGGCAATACTTTCTGGTGGTCGAATATTAAAAATCACCATTGATCCGCATGTTGGCGGTGCTACAATCGTCGAAGGTGGCAGTCCAGGCTTCACCTTATCAGCAGGCTACATAGGTTCCACACTGCTTGGGGGCGCTTTCATTCTTGCAGGATGGGATACGTTGGTCGCCAAGATTTTGAGTTTTGTCTTGGGTGTTGGTTTGGTGCTGCCACTGGTACTGGTTCGAGATAAACTGTAAGAACCCCTTATGTTCTTTGCTTGACATTTCACTCTGAACAGCACCAAGCACAATAGTATTAACGATTTTTTATGAAGGTCTATTGATTGGCTTTTGGTTTGTTGACCATGGGTCAGTTTTCTTGTTGGATTTCAATGAAGAGAACTAATATTATCCATACAGCCAAGCGTTACGCTGGTATTGCCTATTCGTTGGCGTAATGAAGTTTGTGCTCTCATTGTTGTGTTCGCTACTGGTTTCTGACCTCCTTTCTCCCAGCATCCTCTTCGTTATTTGTACGTCTAGCACGCCATCCTTGCGATTTCATTGCTAAAACTTATTATCAGGGGATGTTGCTGATGACCGATTCTTCCACAAAACAAATGATTCCGATGCCACACAATTCTCTATCCTCTACCCAAGCATTGGGGCTCATAGTAAGAGGTTATGGCTTTCCTGGTTCTCCATTTCTCAGATTGTCTCCGCAGTATGGGCAACATTTTGGATTCTATTTCAGCTCGGTTTTCTCGCAGGCTTTGCCATATTGGGCATCTATGCATTCAAGGTATACATGTCTCTTCAATTCGCGTCTTCATTCTTATTCACGTCCTTTCAAGTTAACAAACGAGCAGATGGATGCTCAGGCAGGTAAGGTGCAATATAACTGGATAGACGGGACGCCAATGATATGTTTACTCCCAAGCGCTGTTCCTGCCTACATGACAAGGCCCCCAGCACCGAAAAACTCGCTGAGCTTTATGCACTCTGAAACTGCATAACAGGAGTTTGGGACGATGATGCATTGTCATCTTCCTGGACAATAGACAATACATTATTGATGTAACATTGGAGGGTGGGGAAGGCCGCTGCACATCCCCGATTACTTATGACTTGACTTGCTTGATCTAAATGGGTTCCATTTGCCAACTACTTATGTGACAGTGGTAATAGGGATACATGTATTGAATACGGGAAAGATCGTTCGTTGCTGACTTTACGAATAATTAAGTGTAACGTTACGGAGAAGTACGGATCATATAAGTAGCGTTAATGTCGGTATCAGGCATAACTAGGTGTATCATGAGAGCAGTGTTGATGGCTGGTGCAACAAAATTTACTTTCGGGTTGCTCGCCGTATAAGGCCAGCAAGGACAATCGTGCCGATGGCCGCGACGCCACCTGCGAGAGCCATGCCGATGTAACCCTCTATTTGACCCCATTAGCATATGAAGCCTGTTGAAATCAATGTGACGTACCTCGTGCGACACCTTTGTCGATAAGTTGTGCAAGCGATTGTGCTTGCAGGTTGCTGGGTTCTTTCTCCAGCAAGAGCGCTACAAACTACGGTCAGCGTGAGGCAATGCACAGAGCCATCATCCGCACCATTGAATCGTTTTGCTTCGTCAAAGTTGCCCATCTTATAGTGACCGAGCGCCAGATAGTATAGACATTCTCGCCGCCGCGTTGGCTCTCCGCGATAGATGTCTGTTTAAAACGCTGTTAGGAGAGTTTATTCCATAGAAGGGCGTCAATGACTCGCCTTGCAAAATTCTAACCCCCTCGACCTGATGGTCCCGCACTGGGCTCTTTACGAGTCCCCAAGCATAGTTAAACTTGGTTTGGATAGTGACATGGGTCTGTGAAAGTTCTTTCTGGTATTGTATCCGCAAGACCTGGGATGATATGAGTCAATATTCAAGTGGGCGGTGGGAGACGATATACGTCAAGTTCGTCGTATGTTAGTGATACTTCAGCATCGGCGGCGTAAGGTAGTTCTGTTGGCATCTTGTCGATAACTTAGTCAGTGCGCAGCGCAGGGAGGGCAAGTGCGGAGTTCGAAAACTCTTTCATTCTCAACACCTCACCAAATTACAAGTTTCAACTTTTTCCTCTTAACCACAACAATATGGGCGAAGACTACGGTGAATTCATTTTTTTTCACTTCTTCTTATCCTAAACTCTTCATCTTGTCGGGTAGCCATGGCGCCCCCAACCTCCATCCGCATGGACGGCGGCAGAGGTAAATTTGTTCAACCCTGTGTGCCCCCTCTTGCTGCTTCCGTTAGACAATGAGCTCATGGTGCATTCTTCTTCTTTTTGCACCATGTCTTATTTACAGCTAGCTAGCATCCTCACTGAGTGTCGAGCGAGGCCCTTTGAGCACCAGTGCCGAACTTTTCACGCAGCAGCCTCGAAGGTTACTTACTAGCTTCACCTTTTTCCCCTTTGCTTTATAGACCGCGGAGGTTACCGTGACGATAGGTATCGTTCTTCAAGACACGACGATCGTGACGCCCATCGTGGGGACCGCGATCACCGCAGCGACCGTGACCGGTACGGGGGAGACAGAGAACGTGGTGGCGGACACCGGAGAGGCGGGGGAGATGACAGACGTGAGCGTGATAGATACAGTCGCAATTCGCGGGATTATGATGACCAGCCGAGACATTTTTCCCGCTATGAAGATGATAGGCGTCGTGACTTTCGAGGTCCTCGCGAAGACGAACAAGGCCCCGCCCGCGGTCGCGACGATGGAGGTCCACCTAGAGGAGGTGGTGGTGGTGGTGGCGGCGACCGTCGTGGGCGAGGTAAGGGGAAGGACGGACTTGGAACGCCCGAGAGAAGGTCGCCAACTCCCGAAGGCGCCGTCCCCCTGTCCCAACGGAAACGCAAGGCTTCGGGTTGGGACGTCCACGCTCCAGGTTACGAGCAATATTCTGCTCTGCAGGCTAAACAAACAGGTGTGCATTTCTGCTTTATTTTAGAAGTACCTGCTCACATTCTCCAAAGGGTTATTCAACCTGCCGGGCGCTAACCGTACTCAAATCCCACCCATTCTTGGAATTGCAGGTCTTCCTCCCCCGATGCCCGTCCAGAGTTTCGGCATGGGAATTGGCGGAAATCCTAATCTGTCACGCCAGTCTCGTCGGCTCTACATCGGCAGCATTACGCCGGAAGTCAACGAACAAAATCTTGCCGACTTCTTCAATTCTAAAATGATTGAGATGAGCATCGGCACCGGCGGGCCTGGCAATCCTGTCTTGGCTGTTCAGTGCAACTACGAAAAGAACTACGCTTTTGTTGAGGTGCGCATAGCATCTTTTGTCCTTACCTTATATGTACTGATGTCGTCTTTTAGTTCCGCAGCGCAGAAGATGCAACGGCTGCCATGGCCTTCGACGGCATCATCTTCATCAATGGGCCTCTCAAAATTCGTCGACCGAAGGACTATGGTGGAATGGAAATAGCCTCTCCTGGCGTCCATGTACCAGGTGTTGTTTCCACTAATGTTCCTGATTCCATCAACAAGATTTTCGTCGGCGGGCTCCCGACATACCTCAACGAAGAGCAGGTGATGGAGTTACTCAAGAGTTTCGGAGATCTCAAAGCTTTCAATTTAGTCAGAGAAAACGGAAACGGTCCCTCGAAAGTCAGTGTCTTCGGTTTTGTCACAAAACATTGTTCTTACCTGTTCAATTTCCAGGGCTTCGCTTTCTTCGAATATGTCGACGTGGGTGTCACTGACGTCGCCATTCAAAGCCTCAATGGCATGGAGCTGGGAGATCGTTACCTCGTCGTGCAACGCGCATCTGTCGGGGCCAAACCTGGAACTCCCGGAATGATTCCCAATCTACCATACGATCAGTTCCCCGAAATCCCTCGACCCATCATGCCTGCTGGAAAGGACCCAGCAACTGACTCGCGTATCTTGTTGATGTTAAATATGGTCACACCCGACGACTTGACCGATGATCAAGAATATGGCGACTTGTACGAAGACGTAAAAGAGGAGTGCTCCAATTATGGTGCGGTGGAAGATCTGAGGATTCCCCGACCAGTGAAAAAGGATAAATCCAAGTGGGCACCTGGGGAAGGTGGCCAAATTGCTGCTCAGGATGCCGTCCGTCTCGATGAGGCTTCTGGCGTTGGGCGCGTCTACGTTAAATACAAGGACTCCGAGAGCGCGACCGCAGCTTTGAATAATTTGGCTGGACGGTCGTTTGCTGGTCGCTCTATTATCGCCACTCTTCTCAGCGAAGATAGTCAGACGACCCCTCCTTTGAACATTATTTTCGCCCCTCAGCCCGATGCTCCTCCCCCTCTGCCTACTTCATAATTGCTCTATCTTTGTTTCTTGCTACTCTGAAAACATTTTGCGGGTTGTGTTTAACTTGTATGTAGTCTGGTAATATATGGTCCATAGTGTTAGTGGATGCTGTTTTGGCATTGACCTCCCATCAAAGGGTTCCTGAACGCAGGCCATTCATTGAATCAGGCGACAACTACGACTCGCCCAAAGTGTTCTAGCCAAGTTCTAGCACAAGAAAATACCCTCCACCTCAACCATGTGGTTTTTCTCAGGTTCTAATGTGGCGGTCGTCGCTGCCAAACGTGAACAGCGGGCCACTGCTATCGCCCAAGTCAACTTGAACTCTGCCATCCATGACGTGACCAGCGATCAAGCTATAATTATAAGGGCTACAGGTTAGTTGGAAACCTCTCCTTCACTGTCGATCCAACGAACGTCTTGGACTTCTCCTTCAGCCTCAGAGATTGTTTCAAGTATCAAGACGGGAAAGTGGACGGCTTCTCAGGTTTTAGAGGCCTTCATTGCGCGTGCTGTTCTTGCGCACGCCAAAACGAACTGTTTGACAGAAGGTGTTTTTTCTCCCTGTATGCATTCCTCCGAGTGTTCAAAGTCTATTGCAACGGCGTAGTTTTCTTCGATTCGGCGAGACAGCGCGCGAAGGAGCTAGATGAACACTTCGCTGCTAACAAGGAGCTAAAAGGTCCCCTCCATGGCGTACCCGTGAGTGATTGTTTCCCATAGCACGGCCAAGAAATATTCACGAAGGACTCACTCTGGCTTCGCAGGTGAGCATCAAAGAGCAATGTAAATTCACCCTTCACACCTCCGATCACGACTGATAAGTTTGAGCAAAGTTGAAATCAGAGGTGTTGACACATCCGTCGGTTTTTCGCAATGGGCCAACGAACCAGCAGAAAGTAATGCAGATGTAAGGACCGAGTTTGGCTTCATCAAGTTAGTATACCTTATGCTTTTCCCCCTAGATTGTGGAACAACTTCTCGCAGCTGGTGCAGTGCTCTATGTCAAGACTAACATCCCGCAAACTATGTTCGCCTTTGAATGTTCCAATCCTGTTTGGGGTCGCACAACAAACCCTTATAACGATAAATATACCTGTGGCGGTAGTTCTGGTGGAGAAGCCGCTTTGTTAGCTATGGACGGGTCTGCTTTGGGTATTGGTACAGATATTGGAGGAAGCCTTCGGATACCCGCCGCATATTGTGGCGTCTTTTCTCTGAAACCCGCCAGTGGCAGAATTTCATACGGCGGCGCACGAGGTAAGAATCTTTCATGAAGAGGTGATAGCACATTGTCAGCATTGACTTTTTGGAGGTCCCGTTCCGGGGTTCGATGGAATTAAATCAGTTGCAGGTCCCATGGGCCGGTAGGCCGCTACCCCTCTCTATATGATCTTCTCTTTATGCTTTGCAGATCTGTGAAGGATCTTGAGTTGCTCTCTAAAGTTGCCTTTGGGTTACCAAGTCGGAGTCACGATGTTGCACCTCTTCCTTTCCGTGACATTACCCTCTCGTCAAATTTACGATTTGGTTATTATACCCATGGTGTGTCCCTGTATACACTAAAAACTGTCCGATTGTCTGTTTACCTGACACTTGATGAGATTCATTCATTAAAGCATCTCCTGCATGCCAGCGAGCAGTGCTAGAGTCTGTTGACTCCCTGCGAAAGCAGGGTCACGAGTGCATCGAAATCGCTATTCCTGATGGTAAGACCAAAACTCAAAAAGCTCGACCGTGTGGATCATATTCAACCAGTCATTTTCGTTAGCGGCCGCTGCTTGCAACATCTTTGTTGGCCTGACGTCAGCCGACGGATATAAGACTATGCTCAGCCATCTAGGACCCGATCCTAAGGTACCAAAATTACATCTTGCTATGCAGTCATCTCTGAAAGTTAAGCTTGATTTAGGAAAAATCTTTATTTTTGGTCACTCTCGGGCCCAAGCTCAACTGTACGCATTGGAAATGTTACGTGAGAAGAAATTTACATGTATCTCAGTTATTCTCCGAGATATCGCTGCATGGATCGTCGAAACCTTCCTCCATGACAAGATATTCGCGGATGCTTTACGGGCGGCGAAAAATAAAACCGTTCGTGAATATTGGGCCCTTGCTGCAGAACGCGATCGTTTCGTGAAGAATTTCGACAAAGAGGTAAGTACTTGACTCACATGCCATTTCACCAAATAGGATAACGAGAGTTCCGGTAGGTGTGGGACAAATTTGAGATTGATGGAATAATTGCACCTGTACAAGCTTTGCCCCAATTACCTCATGGGTTCGTCTTCTCGTCCTCGTCCAAAATTGCGGAATTGACCATGACTTAAATGCCTTTTCCGTAGTGGATGTAACAATTTTTCTGCTCTTGCCCTTGCCACAATTCTTTACAACATTCTCGATATCCCCGTTGGATGCCTTCCGGTTACCCGAGTTGACCCCACCAAGGATCAACTTTCACAGGAGTGGATCGATGGACTCGGACACGGATCAAAGCTCTTTGAAAGTGGAATATTCACAAACAACAAACCACTATATGACCCTGAGGCTATGAAAGGAATGCCCGTCAACATTCAAATCGTTGGAAGGAAATGGGAGGAAGAGAAGGTGCTGGCTATGATGGACATTGTTGATTTGGCACTGGGGAAAGAACGGGGATTCGGACCTGGCGCATGGGACAAATATATGAAAGCCTCGAAGGTTTAACGATAAGTTTGTTAAACAAAGATTGCTCCCTCTATTACATATGTGCATGTTTTGCGGAACACGGTCAAGTTGTTGGCCTCCCAGCACGACGATCATCCTTTCTTTGCTGGATCTAAGAAACAACTCGTCAGCCCTTGCTGCTGCAGACAGAGATCAGGAAAATGTACCCATGAGTTCTTGCAATCCCTATAAGCCTGAAAATAATCGAGACACGCATCCCTATCGTAGTTATTTCGGTTCAAACAATCCATGGAAGCCTTTGAAGCCGCAGCGCAAGGGCTGTAAACGAAGTTGAGAACTTCCTGAACTAGAATCCGACCTTCAAAGACGCACTCGATGAACTTTGAGGAGACATGTCGCCCCTGCCGTCTCATAATTAAACTAGACGTCAACGGAAGCGAAAACGACGAAGCAGCATACTGAGAACTGTTCTCGGTAATTGAGAGGCTTCACGTTGTCCTCTGGGGCCGGCACTGGCTGCTCCAAAATCTTTCCATCAGAGGTCATATTCAAGTTGAGATTGCTGTTTGCCACGTGATGCCGCCATAATCCAGTGCTACTTTTACGTTCAACGTTCAGCAGTCTTTATTATGTATGTGCATAATCATAATCATAATTTAAAGGTTAAAGTCGTCGAGATGTAGTAATAGTACTAGTAGTAAGTAACCACTCTAAAATAAGATATAAAAATGGACTTGAGAGCAATAATGTGACCCCTCGTTTGGCGTGGAGAAGGTGACACCGACTCAGCGTATCGCGGAGCTCGTCTTGAACAATGGTGCGAGAAATGCAAAGAATGGCAGGATAGAGAAGCCAGCAAGGGTTGTCATAGTAATTCGAATAGGCGCGGACTCTTGCAACCAGATGTAAGTCAGGACCTGCAAAATCATACACCAAATGCCAGCCAAATACGATAAAACCCCTAGGAAGAGAATCAGTTTCATTCAAAGGCAGAACAAAATACAACTTGCAGTGCCATGCAATGCATGTCCAGAGTCTCCCAGCGCCAAATCTTATAAGGAGATTGTCGGCGCCCAAAGACGTAAACCCGCCCGAGGGAAGAATAGACTGATCCTTCTGCGCGGCACGGAATTGCAACTCCCCCAACCGATCAATGAGCACAAAGGAGCTAATCGAGGCGCTGGTATTGAAGAATAACGAGCCATAACAGAGGAGAACGAGGAACGTGTGCGCTCCAGCAGTCGACTCGTTATTGAAGTTGGATGTATTTTTGAAAAAAGTAAGCAGCTGTGCTGCAGTGACTGCTAAAAGCCCAGACTATCGAGTCAAGTTAAACATGTACAAGATCCAGGTCTATCAATTTCAAACTCACAACAATGACGCCACTCTGGCATGTTGTTTGCCATCCATTCTTGATAGATTCGATTGTCGGGGGAAGCTCATCTGCTCAAACATTCAACGGCCTTGAAGATCACGGCTGATGCGGAGTGCACGTACAATCCAGCTGAGTTTGCCGGTAACCTTGTGACATGTTGAACGCTTGAGGTGACTCGCAGGAATAAAGGTAGAATGTGTTGCCGAAAACTGACCGACACTTTGAGGCTTTTAAAGCAAACAGGAAGTTACGAATGTGGAGCACTTTGGGTGCGTGTAGGCTCAGCCCCCCCAGCTGCTACGTGTTCCGTAGATCGCATAATCGAGTGTAGGTGAAGCAAGAAGCAAACACCAAGAACGTTGCATGATTCCAACTCATGAGGGGCTCGGAAATGACCCACGCCCGACCGTTGGGAGTATGTCATGCTTGTTTCGTCCCCTCGCAAGATATTGAACACCGACATTTCAGAGAGAATAGAGGCGACAAGCCGCAAGCCGAAGGCAGCCACACGCACAACGAGGGGTCGCGAGGCATGATGGAGACAGAGGAGAGCAAAAAGCCGCGAAACGAACCACGAGCAGCAGCGTGCATAAGAGCTTTCAGCGAGAGGCGTCAGAAGCAACGCAGTCTTGATATTGCTCCAAGGGAGCTGGAGCGCTCCCATTGAGTACATGGTCGTGCGACTGCCGTGTCAACGAGGCCGTAATATGGACGTTTGTGGCACGTGTGTTGTGTGTTTGTCTAACGTTCATTTGCCGCAACTCCCTTACCCTTAGGCCGAGACGTTAAATAAGTTTCGGTCTGACACAACGGCTTTGAGTACAGCGCTCACGAATTTAAGAAAGAGAAGTAGCAAATATCATGACATTCAGTCGTGGAATGACACATTGAGACCTGCTGGTGAGCCGTCGGTGGCTAGCATCGCGACAATGGTTGACGGAAAAGTCTAACCCAATACCTAACACATGAACAGTCTCGATATTCCATCACTCGTCTATTAGTTAAAGCAGTTTAAAATATCTGTGAGGAATTGTAGCAAGCTCACTGATATTCAGTCTAGTCTTGACGCCAGTGAAGTGCTCAATATCTGTTTTCTTGGCTTCCTCAAATGTGTTCTTATATTCCTCCCATAGTCCATCTGCCTATTCAAAATGTGAGCCAATCGCTACGTTCCGCTGGTAGGGTTTATCGCACAGTGTAGGTCTTGAAATGCTTCTCCAGATTTTCGACAAGATCACCAAAATCCTTGTCCATCTTCATTGATTGAGGCGATTTTAGTGTCAAGATGGTGAGATCGGCAACTGCCTTGGAAGCTTCTTGAAACACGGAGACGGCCCTTTTAATATCCCTGAACCAAAAAAAAAAACTGCATCAGAGAGCAACGTCGGGCGGTAGTGTTTAAGGCGCGCCTTTGGAGTTCACTACGGCGTGCAATATCTCGGTCCGCTCTCATATCAGAATTTGCAGTCAAATATTGCCACATGTGCACAATCCTGACTGCCCTTCCATGAAAAGGTCTGCGGACTCGTCCAGCAAGCCTCATTAAATCCAACAATTCCGAACTCAAAGGTCTTGAGAGGAGTTCTTCGAGCACCCGGTACTTTTCCTTTAATTGCGGAATGGAGTATTTCCCATGGCGTAGATGCTGATCGAGTGCTTCCAAAAAACTGAGACAGAATCGACGATCAGGATTACTGAGGCGATGCAGTCATTGAGTATACCTCTTCATTTCCACCCATATATTGGCCGCGGTTAGGTGCTCTACCCATTCGCTCTTCGTCTGAGGGTTGCCAATTACTGCGAAGGGGGTACAAACAAGCATAATGCTCCTGATAGAAATCTCCATAGAGTCCTGTGTAAATTCAGGTCGCATCAACTTTCGTATTGACTGAAATATGGGAACGCGCATCAGGATGAGGCTTCGCTTCACCAATCAGCTTGATTTGTATTGAGGCAACCAGCTCCCTGACGTCCGAAACGTCCCGCGGATTTGTGCTACGTCAAGAAACAGAACATCAGCGCATATACTTTGGAAAGTGCTTGTCCTTGCCTTGGTGACATGTAATGGTCCATCAATGCCTGCTTTTTGATATATGAGCAGAGAGCGTTTAAAGCGGCAACGTCATCTATCCTAAGGGCTTCTTCGATTGCCACTCCCAAGTTGCCTCTCGGATGTTCTGACAAAGTCTGTGATGCAAATGAGTGATCGTGAAAGATTGTAAGAGGAAGGTAGAAAAGGGCGTTCCAACCTTCAAGTGGTCGCTGCCAAATTTTTTCAAGGTGGAAACGATTGCTCCTCTGTCAGTAGCCCATCTTTCGATGAAGGTGATACAACTCGCGATGTCAGTTTCAGGGGGAAGGTTGCCAGGCGGATCATCGCCTGGAGTGATAGTCAACCCAAGGAGAAGTCTAATGATAAATTCTCAACAATCAATCTTATACAGATAATGCTCCAGCAAATATTACCGACTCTTCCAAAGGGCCGATCGCTGCTGTATATTTGTCGAAGCCGCGCCAGTCTGAAGTCTGTGCTGTTTGCACAGAACTCATGAGCGGTTGAAGCGCATCGTAAACGTTTCGGGATCTGCGAACGATCGCAAAAGATGATTGAATATGTCGTCTGAATTTGCTGATATCCAGGGCGATGTTTTTGAGAAGGTATTTTACCAAGTCGGTAGCGGGATAGCCTTCAGGAATTCCGCTGATTTCTTTGACAAGCTCTGATGGCTGATCACCAGTAGTTGTGGATGAAGCCCTTGGTAAAGCCATCGTCAATACGCGCGCAAAGGCGAGAAAGGTTCTCGTAGGCTTTCTTTCAAGCGGAAGAGTGAAACTAAAAAGGCCTGGAAAACCGACTTGGGGTGCTCCCTCAGAGGTTTAGGCCACGTCTGGCTAGGTCGCACCCAACTCGACGCAAAGTTGACCAAATGGAAGTTTCTTATCGATATGACGGTAGGAAATGAGTTCCCCGATGTGTGTGGTTGGCTGACCTGTCTTTGACTAAAACCTGCCAACAGACGCGTGCCAAGTCTATATCAAGCGAAATCATACGATTGCCGGCGCCTGTTTGCATCCTCAACATGTCCTCAAGGCTCAAGCTTTTGACAACGCCTCTCAAGATCCATACTCTGTGGGCATTTATGAGAATCTCCGTTTCTCTACTCAACCCTCGTGTCCACGTTCTGTTCATATCGATGATCAAGGTTCGCTGTTTGGCGACCACGAATTTGGCGCGTATCTTCCACATATCTCGAGTCTCCAACGCCGATCTGAGAGCATTTGAACCCTCCACTCAACGTCGTTCTTCAAGCCATGCTCCACAACTTCTTAATGGAGAAACTGTTTCACGGATCCAAGGAAGTTCCTCACATTGGACGTGCCTACTTCCACCAAAGCATTGCGCTCGTGTCCATTTGCAGACAGGTAGTACCGCATGTTGGATTGGATTTGGACCGAGAGAATCAACTTGAGCAGTAAGCGAAGGCCATTTCGTAGCCAAAAAATCTGAGCAGCCCACTAACATAAGATTTCAGAGCTATAGAATTACTAAACAAGGCACTTGAATATGCGAGAAAGGCTGGGCGTCAAGAAAATACAGAAGCGCAGGAAGCACTGAACACCGCTTCCCTCCGTATTGTCAAATATCTTCGCGTATACCATGATCATCCGTACGGCGGTCATCCCTTCGACCGTTTATGGTTAATATTCAGAACGCTGCAGTACACAGCCGGATAAAGTGATGGGCGACATCAACAAGCTATTGATTGGCTCACAAACTGATACCGACGCTCATGCGGAGGGCAAAGTAAAAAACCAGGTGGCCGTTGCGAAAGAAAGGCTTGATGAAATGCGCAAAAAGGATCAGGACGCTAGCCAGCAAATTCAACACCTTTCTGAGAGGTTGAGATTCAAGGTCACCCATCATTCTCACCCATCTGTTGATATCCGGTATTAACAGAGCTGCAGTTGCTGAGCCTATCTGCTCGAAAAAAAAAGGTGGAAGTGTGGGTTTGGCCTGCTGAGGTAAATCTCAACCAAAGCGGGGTACGTCGACGTGAAGGTAAGATTAAAGTCAACTATACTAGATCATATCAAAAGACCTTGATCTTTAGTGGTTCTTGAGGAAGATGCGATTCTAGATCATGTCCTTTGTCGAGTTCTCGACTTCGCTGCTAACGACAAACTCACTTTATCCTTGACCCTGAACCCACAGTTTTACAAAACTTTTTTATCCCTCAACAAACCGCTCCCTAGTAAAATCGAACCTTTGCAACCAAGCACTATGCTTTCAGACCTGCGACCAAGCACTACGCTTTCAAACGACCCGCTTGTTCTAAATCTTGTGGTGGATCGACAATGGCGTGTAGTTCTCGACCTAGCCAATCAGGTCCAAGTATTTGGAAATGTCATCAAAGTTCGAGACGACGTGGTCTTCTTAAAAAGTAAGTGGAGCCACAATGTTCTCTTTTTTCTCTTGCAGTGGATTGAAGTTTTTCAGACAAGCTTGGGGCTCTGGAGTCAGCCCGTGAACTGTTCAGCAACGGGGAGCTGGTATCATTCTATAGTTACCCACTGGAAGTCACAATGCAAGTGGATGTTGAATGGTTCTCTGTCGTCACCAAAGCAGCTGAAATGGATGAATCCTGTGACTTTCTTGTGTCACAACGTCTTCCGAACGAGTCCACCTTCAAAACTTTGGATTGGAAGCCAATCAACAGGTCGCTGCACCAACGTCCTCCGAACGAGTCTACTTCGGATTCCAACAGATCGCCGCACACAGATGTTGTGTCAAAAAAGAAACGAAACCCTGAAGGAAAGCTTCAAACTGTTGCGCATGAGATCGACTATATTGGTGCTAATATGGGGCCAATATCGCAAAATTTCCAGCGAGAACAGGCTCAACAAAAAAAAGGGTGGTTTAAAAGAATTTTTGGGTAGGTGAACGTTGGTCACGATGATAGCAAAGGTAAGCGCCTTTGTACCATTTCTCAGAGTTCGGAGTTGAAGCCAGACACGTCTACCAGACATATTTTACCTTTCCCATACTGAATCAATCACTCATTGATTGTAACTACCACGTTTTTGTGGGAAAGACTTTAAGTAATGTGAATTCAAGTCCACGCCCCGAACACGATGTCCTTCTCCACGCAATAACCAGTCCCTCAATTCACCACTACCCACGCCCCGAACATGATGTCCCCCCCACATTCAATTTTTAACTCAATCCACCACCATAATGAGGGAGGTCGAACTACAATGTGCGCACATTCTTTTTTTTTCCCCTGGTGTTAAATAGCAATACTCTGCTGGTGTTCCTCAGACGACCTGCCAAATGCAATGAAGTCTCTCCGGGATGGATGGCAGTTGACATTCCAGAGTGCTGCCGTAGTTGTGAGCCAACTTTTTTTTATCATCCATTTTAGACCCAAGTATATGCTCCTACAGTCTGGCCTTCTTGCGTCCACCGCTTCCGGCTTGTATAGTTTTTTCAAGGACGAGAGCAAGTTTCGCGCGCGTACCAATCCTGATGGAACCCGCACTTTTGTTTTGATTTTGTGTTATTCCTCTCTCCTCTTCAGCATCGGCGCGGTGATCACCTCCTTCATTCTCATTGACAAGCTTGGTGAACTTCCCTTTTACGCGTCGGCGAAAAAGGACTTGCCAGCAGCTGGGTCTTTAAGTTGCTCATCCAACGACATACTTGTCAGGTACGGAGTGGGCAACAGATGGGAAACCATGGTATGGCATTGTGGACCCGTCCCGCTTCGATATGAAAGATTTGTTTTCAAACTGCTCGCAGGGTTTGCATGCTTTTATCTTGGAATATGGAGTCTCGTGCTGTTGCTCCTGACATATGTTTGGATGCAAGAGACACTTTCCACTCAGATAACTGCAACTTTCATCACTCTTTTCGCTGTGATTCCGCCCACCATCTTCATAATTTTCCCAAGCAAGCCAGAGGACGACTACGTCTTGGTTACGAAGAAAAATCGTCAAGAGGATGTGGAGGGCAACCCGGTTCGGACCCGAAGCCAGTAGTGTTGTTTCTCTGACCTATTTTCCTGCTGTAAAACACGTTTGTTGGTCAGGCACTGTAGTATGTACGTTTTCGAAATCTTATCGCGCTTGCAGTAGATTAGGGTAGATTTCATTGTTTACCTTGGTCATATGCTCTGAACCCCCCCGACAGGGTCGACAACGCCAATGACCTCCAAGCTCCAATGACGCAGCTGGGCAATTTTGGTAAGTGACAGCGCGTGAACAGAGGGAGACAGAGGGGTGTCTAGCAGGGGTTCAAGTCTGTTCAAGTCTTCTTGGACCTCAGCTCAGGGTGAGATTTTGGTGCACCAGAAAACATTGAACAGGTTGGCAATTGGGTACTACAATCCCAGTCCATAACTCATTCCAACATAAATACTCCTCATTAATGTGATCGCGATCGATCGGAGATCAGCAATCGATGGTGCCTAATCCTAAATGTGCAGCTGCCAAGCTCTGCCAAGCAGATGGCAAAAAAGACACTTCCAAAATCTATTCTTGCTCATAAGTATAAGTAAGAGGGTTTGGACCGTGTGTATTTCCACCCTCTTCTTGAAATGGCCACCTCGATCGACCTCCAGGATGTCAAGGTTTTTGAAAACGATGACGGCCCTCAGCTTGTGTCCCCACCGCCAAGATCTCGACCCCCCCTCGTCTACAACTCGCCAGAGGCCTTTGCCCAGAGTTTCGCCGCAAGGTGGAGGAGCGTGTGGACGCGCAGGTTTCTCCTCTCGTTGCTTGCTGGACAAGTCGTCTCGCTATGTATCACATGCACGAATGTCACAACAACGGAACTTGTAAACAGAGGTTGGACTTTGTCGACGACCCAAGGGTTCTTTACGTGCATTTCCTACTTTTTTGCCGTTCATTTTATCAAAAGTTGACGCTGGCGGGCGCAGGTACTTTGTTTTATTCCTCATCTATACCCCCTACACGATATACCAATGTGCGCTTGATTTTTTACTTCCAATGGATTCAGCGGCTGATACATTTTCTCTCCTCAGACGGATTCAAAGGATGGGGCAAAGTTATCGCACGCGATGGCTGGAAATGTTTGCTCAGCACTCTTTCTGTTACCCATCCCTTGATTGACTGATTTTGTTAGATATCATTCTGGCAGCATCGGACGTCGAAGGGAATTTTTTGGTGATCAGGGTAAACAGTTTGTCGCTCTAAGCCTGAGGAACAATTCTGACCGTTTTCTCTTAAAAGGCTTATCAGTATACGGACCTTTTGTCGTGCATGCTACTTGACGCGTGTGGAGAACTCTACTTCTTTCAGTTATTTTTATTCTGAAAGCACCCTCTAGCTGGGCAATCCCTGTTTGCATGTTCTTCTGTTGGGTGTATATGCGAACAAAGTATCACTGGACGCAACTTCTGGTGAGCTATGGCGTTGAAAGGCTTGTAACTTTATGAGCTATATTGCTGTAGGGTGTGTTTATCTGCATCGCGGGTCTAGGGCTTCTCGTTGCTTCTGACGAGATAACCAAGAAAGACTGGACCGCCATAGCAAGAGGAAAAGGGGATGGGTTTATGATTGCAGGCGCAACCCTTTACGGCTTCAGTATGTTCTCAGTTGGCTGTTCATGAAAAAAAGCGCTTAAGGGCACATGCAGCGAATGCAACGGAAGAATTCTTTGTTCGAAAACGTCCGCTTTACGAGGTAAGTTTCTTTCTTTTTTTCTTTAAATTTGATGGCAATTGGTAAATAATGGATGTAGGTTGTCGGCCAGCTTGGAATGTGGGGATTCATTATCAATGGCATTCAGGCGTCGGCGTTAGAATGGAAAGATATGAAGCAAGTTCCATGGACCGGAGATATCAGTCAGTCTCTACTAAAGGAAGCATTCGAAGGTTCCTGATACTTATTTTGCAAAACAGTTGGTCTCTTGATGGCATTTACTTGCTGTGAGTGTATTGCGATGCATAAGTTGGCATCCAAGCTGATATAGTTCCAGCTATGTTGATCTTATACACCGTCGCTCCGTTGTTGTACCGGATGGCGTCGTCGGCGTACTTTAATCTAAGCTTGCTCTCCAGTGACTTTTATGGTCTTCTTTTTGGTAAGTAAGCTTTCAGCCTCCTGTTGATTCATTTCATTGACGGGATGGTACAGGCTTGTTCTTATTCGTAAGCCTTCACATTGAAAAAAATTTACACCAGTTTACAATTTCCTTTCAGCACTACCACCCGTACTGGTTGTACTTTGTCTCCTATGCTGTTGTCATCGTTGGATTGATCGCCTACTTTTGGTCATCTGCACGTAAGCTCTACAAACTGCTTTTCTTGTTGACACACTCATTGAAAAAAATCTAGCGGAAGAGCAAGGAGTATTGGACCCAAAGGCACCCGCATACGTTGACAGGAAACATGGAGGCACTGTTCCTGACGAGGAGGAAGAAATTGGAGTCCCTACGTTAGACAGAGACGGGCTAGGGAGGGCTGAGTCAAGTTGATGAAAGTGGGATGCTTTATTAAATAGTATCTTTACGGATCTGCTGTGTACAAAATAAAACGAAGAGTTGGATATGAGTGGGGTTGCTTTACGTCCTTAATACTCAAGCTATACGGTCTGAGAGGAGGGGTTTGCTGGTTGGTCATCGGGTTGTCGTTGTTCATACAAGTTTTGCTGCTGCTCGCGGTGGACACGATGTGCAACAAGTTTCTGGAAAGGTATTGAATGAGAATGGTATGGTGGTATCGAAGAAATAGCTCCCTACCGCCTTTAAAGACTCGGCGGTGCTCAAGATCGATTCCAGTGCAGCTTCGGTTAATTCCGTTGCCTGACTATATCAGTTGAGTTGTAGGGGCTCTTGAAGAAAGAACTCACTGTGTCAACAGCCTGACGAGAAAAGGGTGCCATTTTCTCCTTGTCAGGCGCATCCCACTGGGCTGCCCTTTCGAATGGGACGCCCCATGCTGGAGCGTTCCTTGATTCGTTCCGTGAGTCAGGCGTAGGCCAAGAAGCATCTGGGTTCATGGTGCCGCCGTTGTCAGGTGGGGGAAGCTGGGGACGTCTACAATGTCCAAAGAAGCCGTGTCGGTGGTAGGCATTGGCGTCCTTGTGAAGTATCCACCAGGTAGCGGTTCCAGCACCGATGAAGAACCAGAGAAAACGACTTGGGCGTCGGTGCCAGTGAGCTAAGTGGTAGTGGGGATAAGGCATTTTGTTATGAGATGGGGGTGAGTTGGATGGGGGGCCATTTTATATTGTTCTGCGTCGGTAGTGGTTGTGTGCGCGTCGAATCGGCAGAAAGGGTATACGCAGTGCGCTTATATGTAAGCCGAGCTCGACGCGTTGGCTTGTCGGCAAGGATATATCTGGGATATACGAGTAACGATTCCGATAATGAGTATAGAGTAAGTAGTCCACAAGTGAACTGTTCAGTAGCAAGTCTGTAGCACTTGTATGCCTACTCGGGCTACTGTACCAAGGTCCAATGCTGCAGAAGACCTGTCACATAAAGTATGTGACACAACGTGACGAGTGGTGTCCCCTCCTCCTTCGACGTTGACCTCGCTCTCTCGCTCTCTCCCGACGCTCCCTTGTTCCACTCAACGCTCGCTGCACCTATCTCTCGCCAGGTTCCTGCGACGAACAGCCTGCATACTCCTGGGTCAGATACTATGAGTCGAGAATTCGATCGTAGAGAACAGGATCGCAGAGAACAGGAACATCCTCGTTTGCCTTGGTCTTCCATCCAGAATGGCAACCCTCTAGGCATATCCACAGATCTCGACTTCTCCAAAACTTCCTCTAACCAAGTCACCCAGTCTCGCAACTTTGCCTCTGCACCGTCCTCGGCTATCAATCGCTTTCCTGACCACTCTATCCCTCCAACTCGTGCCTCAACTTTTGGCACACCAGATCCAGATCGCAACCTTTCTCCACCCAGTCCACTTCCCCATTCTCGCAGTGAAGACCTTAACCATAGCTCTGCTTCATCCTCATTCTTCCCACCCATTTCAACATCTACTCCGAGGCCATCACCTGCCTTCCTTTCCTCGGTAAACACCCCTCCTACAGGAAGTCGTCCTTCTACCCCAGCAACATCCAGCAAATCAAATCAGCCTTTTGCTTCTGACCGCTCTGATGACTCAAATCATCATTCTTCTCTCTATTCAGCCCCTTCCGAGTCGTCCACTCAATCCACCACACCTAAAGCTCCGACAACCGTTTCATCCACATCCACCAGCCTCGTTTCTACGTAATTCATTTCTTCAACACGCGATCTTGTCTCACTTTTTTTCTTCTTCATCAGAACATGTTCAGCATGCGGCAAGCCGATGCAAGGCCCGTTTGTGCGTGCACTTGGCACCGTCTTTCATCTTAACTGCTTCAAGTGCATGGTATGCTTCTTCAATATATTTCTGCTTCCAACCATAACCTCGTGTTTAGGATTGCGGAGACGTTGTCGCGTCCAAATTCTTCCCTCTAGAAGGACCGAACGGCAAACAAAATCCACTCTGTGAACGTGACTATTTTCGTCGATTAAATTTAATATGTGCCAAATGCGGGATGGCTTTGCGGGGCAGCTACATTACGGCATGCAGTGCGTCTCTAATCAGCCTCCAACCTGCACTTGTGTTGATCTAAAATTTTCAGACAAGAAGTTTCATGTTGAACATTTTACATGTTCTCTATGCCCTACATTATTCGGACCGCAGGACTCGTATTACGAACACGATGGGGATGTGTTTTGTCATTTCCACTACTCGACGCGTTTTGCTACAAAGTGCGCTGGATGTAGCAGCGCGATTCTCAAACAGTTTGTGGAAATTAATCGCAACTCGAGAGACGAATGCTGGCATCCAGAATGTTACATGATCAACAAGGTACGCCCCTCTTCAGTCATTTGTCATTTCGAATCGACTCCAACGGCGTTGGTTTAGTTTTGGAATGTCAAAGTGGTATCTCGGAGACCGACGAGTTCCGCCTCCGTCGAAGGAGGGGAACCGGAGGAACCCGCATATGTAGAGGAAGAGCAGCGAGAGACGCCACAAACCCTTAAGGACAAACAAGTCCGGATGGAACAGCAAGTTTACCGAATCTGGACGTGCGTGAGATACTGCTTCAGATCACTGGAGAATCATCTAACTAGACATGTAGTGTTCTCTCTGCATTCGAAGAATCGAGCGCTGCTTGTATCTCCGATATGTTGCGCCAGGTTAGCAACGGACAGTACCTGGACGCAATCCGAATGGCAGAAAAATTTATTCTGCATGTCGAAGTTTTATTTGCGACCATCGACGACCTCGAATTCCATTTTGCCCTCTTGAGTATGAAAGGTCCGTTCCAGTTTTCATTTTGATACTCCTATTGTGCTTAGTTTCGTGCCTGCAGGGATGTCACATGTTCGTGAAGCCCGAATGTTGTGTCGAAAAACCGTGGAGTTGTTTACTTTGCTGTCGCATACCCAAGAAACCGGTGCACGGAGAATGGGTATGACGCAGGAGCTGCTTGCACTTGTTACCGGTCTTGCCCATTACTTAAAGATCTTGATCCGAATCGCTCTCACAGGCGCTCTTAAACTTGAAAGGGAGCACAGCGCTCGGGAAGCCATGTCATCGTTCCTCGACAAATTGCACCTACTCGCCGTTCAAGGGGGCAATCCCTCTGCCAAAAGGCTGATCAAAAGTTCTAATGGAGAAATCTTAGCTCCAGCAGCAGGCGCTAACTTTGGGACTCAAAGCGTCACCTATGGCTTTCGGAGTCTTGCACCAGAAAACGCTGGCGAGTCCCCCTTTTCTGCGGCCCCACCGTCCAATAAGACCTCGACGAGTCCGCCTTCGGATCTGTGTGTCAAGTGCAGCCTGACGGTGGAGGAGGATTGTGTTCGGTTGGGAACTTACCAACGATGGCATTCCAATTGTGTGCAGTGCGCACAATGTGGGAAGGTAGCGACCGTCCCTCTTCCAAAGGAGCTGATGCAGCTGTCGTCGAAAAGTGGTGACGAGAAGGAGGGCAAGGACAAGGATCAGCCCCCCAAGCTTTCTAGTGCACGGAGGCCCCCTGCCAATGTTGGTTTGTTTGTGTACGATCCAGAACATTTGAAGGAGACGACTTCCTTTGGTGATGTTCCGACTGTCATTCTGTGTACCGATCACGCACACCCTGGTTGCCGAAGCGGGTTCCAAGCAGTTCAACGGCTGGAGCAATACGCCTTTCTATTGAATGTTGCCCTAAGACGCCTCTACTTGCTTTTGAAGAAGCAAGGCGTAGTTCCCTTGTCACCAGGTGAAACTACGTTCGTGGTGATGCGTCTTCAAAGGTATACTAATTCGGGTTTTTGCTAGTAGCGTCTAGTAGCGTCAGTAGCCCTCAAACGCTCACAAACTCGGATCCATATCGCAATTCCGGGGACATCATGCGGATGAAATCCGTTCACCTGGACCGGAAGTTGTCCGCCACAGCGCGCCTGCCGAAGCGCTCAACCATTGTGGAAAGTCCTGCAGGTCGAAGTGCACATCCTTCCGACGGTCTTCAACCGCAACGGCCGCACGAGGTGGGCACACCCGCGCCCCATCAGTCAAGCTCTTCTATTCCTCAAAGCCAACATGCCCAACAAGGTCAGATGTCGTATCAGGGACAAGGGAATCAGTCTTCGAGGCAGTCGCCGCCCACCCAACCACCTAGGTCTTACTACTCAAATGGGCCTCCTGAGCCTTCGGATCAGGTAATCAGGCCGTCCTTGTCTCGTGGTCATACCGAGGTCAGAATTGTGGATGAGAGTGCGCCAAACTCACCAGCTGGAGAAGAGCAACACCAACAACGAGGAAACAGATTAGATGACGGAATTACACTTGCAGATATTCCTCAGCTGATGGAAGTTGCTCAAGCTCGAGAACAACAGCGGTCGCTGCCCAGAGAGAATTCGATCCCGTACATCGCGGAGCTGTCTGCTCTGGAATTAGCCATCGTCAAGCATTCCGCTGTGCTGGCATTGACTCGATCCCCGCTCAAAGACCAATTTGACCTGGAAGAGCTTTTAGAGATGGTTGAGGTGAAGAAGAGTGGGTTCTGGAACAAGCTGTTCAAGGGTGATAAGAAGAGCGTAAAGAAAAAAGGTCCGTCTCTCTAGTCCTAGATCAAGGGAGTGTCAAACGGCGCTCAATCATTGTTGTTGATCAAGGTGTGTTTGGCGTCCCTCTGGAGCTTCTAGTGGAGAGAGAAGGTGCCGATTCGCTGCTTGGAGCAACCCGAGCGACATTGCGGGTTCCAAGTTTCATTGATGATGTCATCTCGGCCATGCGGCAGATGGGTAAGTGGCTCAAGTTCTGTTCTCCAACCTAAATCTCTAAGCAACGCTGCAGATATGTCTATCGAAGGCATCTTTAGGAAGAACGGCAATATTCGGCGATTAAGAGACTTGACCGATGCCATTGATCGGGATCCTGCGTCTGTAGACCTATCGCAGGATAATCCTGTGCAGTTGGCAGCATTGCTGAAGAAGTTCCTCCGTGATCTTCCTGATCCCTTGATGACCTTTAAACTACATCGGCTGTTCATCGCATCACAATGTGGGTCAAGACTGAGCTTTGTTTTAGAATCTTTCACACTCATGGTGCTTTCCAGCTCTTCCACAAGACGAAGATCGAAAACGATATCTCCATCTTATTTCACTTATCATGCCCAAAAGCCATCGAGACACTATGGAGGTTTTATTCGTTTTTCTCAAATGGGTTGCCTCTTTTGCCCATTTGGATGCAGAGACAGGGAGCAAGATGGATCTTGGAAACCTGGCGACTGTGATATGTCCTAGCATTCTCTACGCACGAGGTCGAGACGCCATGCGGGACGAGACATTTGGAGCGCTTCGAGTGATGACTTCTCTTCTCGAGAACCAAGATGAATTTTTTACAGTACCCGAAGAATTCCTTCCCATTCTCCATGATCAAGAGTATTTTGCAAGCTCATTGGAACTTCCCAGCAAAGAGTTTATGAAAAAATGTGATACATACATGCGGATCAAGGGCTCAAACGGCCGATCGACACCAGGTGCCTTCAATAGCTCAAGCAATAGCAATGGAACAGCACCACGATATCCTCCTCCAAGTTCTTCGGTGATGGAGCGACCGCCGTTGGCTGGGCCTTCTGGATCTGAACGGACACTGCGACCTTCTCCTGGTATGTCGCAAAGCACCGAATTCCACCCACCATCTAGCTCGCCGTCTCTGCCGCAGGGCGTGATGCAGAATCTGCAACAAAGGTCGCAGATGGATTGGTCAGGGCCTCCCCCACCTCGACCGGTGAATCCTAACGGTCCTTCCTCGCGCCCATCGTCATTCGTTGGACCTCCACCACCACGGTCAACCGCTTTAGACAGCGTGAATCAGAGTCAACATTCGTACAACAGCACACCTCCGAACGGTTACTCGTCAGCTGTTCGCCAGCGATCATGACGTATACCTCCACCGCACCGACGTGCCGTGCTATCCCGATACCTTTTCCGCCATGATTTTTGATTCCATTATCTGTAGTTTAACAATCCCTCACACCGGCTCTCAGTATATATCTATAGTATGGCATGGACGAAGATTCTTCGCAGTACTTACAATACCCCTTATCACGGATGAGATGAGTACATAATAGCCTCCAAAATAAACAACAATCAACATGAAATCTAAGCTTTACTCAGCAAGCAAATTCATTTCTCAACAACCACCATGATAGCCGTACAGAAACCGTCAGCAGTCCCCGATCCTCTCTCAGTTCCAGCGGATGCTCCAGAACATTGTCCAGTGCGCTCAGTAGGTCCTTTTAGACCGAAGACAACATTGATGAATTCGGTAGGGCACAGAATCTGATCTCGCAGGAAAATCGGATGCTTGTGCTGGTTGCTCCAACCAGGAAATATGTGCATCAGGCGCTACGAAGCAGCCAGACCCTGCCTTACCGTTCATTAATGATCGTATGAAAAACGTGAAGCGAAAGATTCTCATTTTGTCGGGGAAGGGAGGCGTAGGCAAATCTACCTTCACTGCCCAACTCGGGTGGGCTTTTGCTGCCGACGACAATACTCAGGTGTGTTGTTACTCGCAGCCATCACCAGTTTATTTTTGAATTCCTTGTCTAGACGGGCATTATGGATGTTGACATATGTGGCCCTTCCATTCCCTTGATTCTTGGCATTGCCTCTGAGCAAGTGCATTCATCCTCGTCTGGCTGGTCTCCTGTATATGTACAAGACAACCTGGGAGTAATGTCTGTTGGATTCATGCTGCCAAGCTCCAGAGATGCTATCATGTGGAGAGGTCCGAAGAAGAACGGCCTAATATCTCAATTCCTTAAGGATGTCGACTGGGGCGATCTTGATTATCTACTGGTCGATACTCCACCCGGAACTTCTGACGAGCACCTGAGTATCGTACAATATCTCAAGGAAAGCGGCATAGATGGAGCTGTTTTGATAACTACTCCCCAAGAAGTTGCTCTGCAAGATGTTCGTCGTGAGATTGACTTCTGCCGAAAAGTTGGAATCCGGGTGCTAGGATTGGTGGAGAATATGTCGGGTTTCGTCTGTCCTAGTTGTAAGACGGAATCTCAAATATTTAAACCATTCACTGGCGGTGCAAAAAGACTGGCAGAAGAAATGGGCGTTGAGCTTCTCGGTGCGGTCCCACTCGACCCCCGTATAGGGAAAAGCGCAGATTATGGGGTCAGCTTTTTGGATGAGTATCCAGACAGTCCGGCTACCGCAGCTTATATAGGCATCATTGTCCGTGAGTTATTCTTCCGATTGCTCCCAACTTGCCTGATGCTGTTCACAGGAATAAAAGAAATTCTTGGGGACTGAACGTTTAAAATAATCGGAATCTATCGTTATTTTATACCAGCTGTCTATTCTTCACGAGTTGTATCGATTATTCCATTGTCTCCCCAGCAGCATAGATGGTAGAAGGTGCTATATACTACCTGGAAATATCAACCATTTTACCTGAGCTGAAATCGCCCTCCAGGTTTCTCTTTGGAATGTTTCCCTTGTTCTTTTTCATTGTTGTCCTCTTCCTCTCCTTCCGACGTCTCGTCGATTCCAAAATCTCTCGGCATCTCTGAGGGTGGTGCATCAGCTTCACTTCGCCCCTCCGTGATGTATTTTCCAATAGGTGCAATTCCTGCAAGCCCTCCAGCAAGACCCTCGACGCTCTCATGTATCGAGACGGTTGAAAGTGTTCGTAGCAGCTTTCGGGTGACTTCCCCTCCTACGGTAGATCCTGTCCGTGATCGTGCTGGTACAACGAACCCTTGGGTGGGAAAGACCACCGACCCAGGCGCAAGTGTAGGTTCCGCACTGACATACCCTTCCACAAAGGATGGGAGCTGCTGCGATGAAGGCACAGGAGAATTATATGTCGAACCTCGGCGTGACGGCTGCAAGATACTTGAGCGCCTTACATATGAAGTCACAGGATCACTGGTGGGAAGGTGTCGCGGAAGGTCTGGGCTCATCGATGGCCGCCGTTCAATCTCCGCCTTCGCGGCCTCCAGTCTCCTAGAAAGACCTTCCCTCTCTAACATGACCTCAGGAGAGCTTATGAAAGTTTTGTCCTCCTCCACAGAGGCGGTGGGCATCAAGACATCTGGCGGAACAGCGGGAAGCATCGCTTGACTTGGCTGGGGAGGTGATTCTGTGCCTGTCGTTCCGCCCAAGCTCGGTATGCGGAATAACTGGCTAGGCGAATGAATATCAACAGCCCTAACTTCCTTGCGATAATCTTCGATCTCATTCCAAAGAGCCTCTCGGAATTCTTCGAGGGTGTTCAACTTCTCAATCTCTCGCCATCGCTCAAACTTCTGTGGGCAATCTGGCTCATCAGAAATGTCATGATATGATGTTAACCATGGATGCTCAAGAGCTTCAGGAACCGTGATACGGTCACTTGGATCAAACGCGAGCATCTTGCTCAGCAAGTCAAGGGCTGTTTCGGTATGTAAGTGTCATCACACAACCTTGCATCGTCCATACCTTGTGGATCTGCTGTCGGTAAAATTTTCCGCAAGGGCACACTCTTTTTGGAGGGCAGAGAACGAACATATGCTTGAGCCTTATCGAAGAAGAATCAAACACTCGTGACAGCGCGCGAGAAAGCTCTTATCCCACCTTGTCACTTCCAATCTTGCGAATGACACTTTCATCGGGGGTTCCTGTACGGAATTAGGAACGAACGACAAGGGACACGAGAAGGTACCTAGGACATCCAGAACTTTGTTGAGTTGATCGACTGTCGAAAGAAACTGTAAGTCGATGAGTCTAGGTCATTATTCCGCGAGCTAACCGTAACTGAAAACGAAAGAATTAGAGCGGACTTGGCTCAACCATCACATCACACTCACTCCTTGCCCTTGAACAGCGGTTTACCAAGAAGAAGCTCTGCAAGGATGCAACCTATTGACCAGACATCGACTGAGAGGTGCCAATTAGCCAGAAATAAATAAAATGATAACGACATGACATACTGGCAGTGTTGTATCGCCTTGAACCGTTCATATATCAACCAGGTAAATTTCTGAGACTCTAAAACACATACCTGAACGCAAGCATAATTTCTGGAGCTCTGTACCATCTTGTGGCGACGTATTCGGTAAGATGCGACGCATATTCGTCTGGTCGTGCATCAAAACCTCTGCTCAAGCCAAAGTCACATATCTTGAGTTCACAATCAGCGTTTACGAGCAAATTGCCAGGTTTGAGATCTCGGTGTATCACAGAGGCGGAGTGAACATATTTCATGCCTAGATTGACCAATGACGCCGGTGTTGCAAATCATCGAGCAGAGTAAGTACCTCGGAGAATCTGATAGAGAAAATACTGGACATGCTCGTTAGTCAAATGTTGTCCAGATTTGATGATTTGATGCAGATCCGCTGTGCAGACGGATCAGTCAATGTAAAAGTTAACGTCCCAAAGGATTACGCACCTTCCATGGGCTATTGCAATCTTGCTTCAGCATGAGGCTTGCCTACCGAGAGTGACTCTGGCCATACCTCCATGAATATATATCTAGAGAGGATAATCTATCTGTGATCCATGTCGCGAAATCAGTTCCACTTACATCTCGTTAAAATCTGGGGATATCGCGTCGACGTCTATCAACCCTGTAATGTTTTCGTGGTTCGCAAAGTGTCGCAGAAGGGTGATCTCCCGCAATGCCCTTTTCGCCAGTTGTATCTTCTCAAACACTCGAGTGACGAGCTTGATTGCCACCGTCTCTCCCGATATTTCGTCAGCAGCTGAGCTATTGCCCAACTATCAGCAAGAGACAAGGCGTAAAAAGCTGAACTCACCTACATAACGACCCCATATGCCCCAGAACCCATTTCCCGCACTAATTTCCATCGGCGTTCAACATGAAAGACCTTTCCAAACGAGGATAACAATGAGTGATAGCCTCTAAAATCCAGGCTGTCATCAGCGACCTCTCTGTCTAATATGTGACATACCTCCTGCGCAGATTATCCTCTGAGAAAGGGTTGGATGGTCGCCGAACCCTCGATCTACCGCGATCCACATTCCAGGAGCCAGGAGATGGCACAGGCGACGATGATTTGGGTTCTTCGCCTTTACCGTCTGCGCGACTTTCCCGACGACGATGTCCTCTGGAGGACCTTCTAGACGACCCAGGACGCGACATGGAATGGGTGTCAGTAAGCCGGTGTTCCTTATCAGGCTTTGAATGTAAGAATTCTTCCAGAGCAGTCGTGGTAGGCCCGTGGCCAGGAATGTTCGCGATTAAATAGGCGATAGAAGAGATGGAACAAAAAAACTCGAATAAGGAGGGTGTGGACCTGCGCAATGACTCGACATTACACCCACTTTACGTGCTTTTGCCTTCCTTTTTATACTCTGACCCAGAAGATTGGCTCATGTCATATTTTTCACATTACTCGCTAGTACTACAAATAAGATATAAAAGTGACACCCAGTAAAATCCTCCCCAGGATGTAACCGTCGATAGAATCCTCCTCAGGATGTGGCCGTCAATACACCCTCAAGCTGTGGTGTTTCGGGTCGCAGGGTCGAGGCAGAGCTATTTGCGTCGTCTGGTTCCCCAAAAATATCCAAAAAGCCAGCGACCCGCGCTTTGTTCGGAGCCTTCTTCGTGACATAGTCCCGTAGGCCAGACTTCAAGCTGGGCTGCTTGTCCACCAATTCCCGAAGTTGGTCCTTCGGTAGCTGAAGTAAAGCTCCAAAACTTGCTGGCGCAATGACTTTCGCACAGCGAATAAAGCCTTCCCAGAGCGGCGGATTTATCCATATTTTTTTGGTGATGAGGCGAGAAAGAAGGGTCGTCGAGACGAAGCCGACAAGGGATTTATAGGTCGTCACCGCTTGAATCACCTGAACGGCGATAAGTTATCTTCTTCATTTCAATGGATACGAGCTTACAGTCCGCAGGAACAAGACCGGTAACACTGGTTCGTCCATAATCTGTTGCATAACGACTGCAAGAATTTCGGAACGGAACACATCTGTCATCGAAAAGCAAATTCCAATAGCTAAGGAAACAGGCATAAGCAAGAGACGGACAACCAAAATACGAGGGAATGTAAACCTTCAATTGCGCTCTTCAGTCCAATCTCTTTTTCAGAGTGGTGCAACAAGACCATCAACTCCGCAGGAGTCAGCAACTCACTCTGCCGGACTCGTGGTAGATTCGATGTGACGCTTCCAAACGTTTGCGGGGGTGTCGTGACAATGGAACCAAAGACTGAGCGAACGAGATTCTTTGGTTCTTGCTGGCCATTCAGGATGGAAACGATTCTAGGAAGATGACGCATAATATCCACCTGTAATGTTGTTAGTGGGTCTATAAAGTACAGACCCACAGATTCAATACCTTGTCCATCTCAGCGATAATGGGAATGAGGAAACGTGCATCGAGATCTCTCTCGTTGATGAGTGCTTTGACCAACGCGACAAGTTGCGCACTCGCTCGCCCATGCTCCGTGAAGATTGTCAAAACGCGTAGAGCGAGGGACTCGGCACCTGGAGGGCATGTCCGCATCAGCGTGAGCAGCTTACCATGACTTGAACCAAGCGATTTGATCAAAGCCGTTATCAGGTCTTGGATAGCCTCTTGGACTGTGATATCCATTTGGCCATAAGCAACAAAAATCCTGCAAGGATTGAGATGAGCGGATGCAAATCAAGATGAAGTAACTGACTCGTCCAAAAACTCTGGAACTTTGACTGATAAAGCGAAGAGCAACTCAACGTGTTGTAGCACGTGAGGTTTTTTAGCAGGGAGCTCGATGCGTTCTGGCAAATATGGTGTGTGCACTAAATCCTCTTGTGGTAATTGGCCATCTTCCATATTCTCGTCTTGGTGGTGGTCGCCATTGACGTGCACTGATTCCGCTTGCAAATCTTCACCATTTTCGACATCACCGTTCATAACCACATCATCCCTTCCAGGGTCCTGACGGGAAGATAATGGAGATTTCACCACTTCCGACGGTCGTAGTTGAAGCTTCCGTAGCATTTGTAGCGCGAACGCTCGGATCATCATGTCCATGGGCTGAATACTGGGTACCCAGAGTTTAACGGTGTTAATCGCAGCCCCACGAGTTTTTCTCTCTACGAGGAGGTTAGTCCAACGGCAAAAGATAAAAGCTATCAAGGAATGAATGCAGACCAGGATGTGTAGTCAGCTCGAGCAGGATCTTGAGGGCATCATCCCGTAATGAAGGTCGCTGAACGACGAGCCCACGTAGCGTAGTAAAGCCGATGTGCATTCGATCGGGGCTGAGCAAGCGCTATGAGGATTGTCTTATATTTTCGCAAAAAGAAGTTTTACCTGGAGCTATCAACACACAAGTCGCGGAGTAAACCCAGAACATCCGAGGGGATCGTAGGCAGGTCGAGAAGGAAGCGCGAAAATGTTCTATCCTTCCCATCCAGTAGCGTTTGATATGACGCCACGATCTGGTTTAACCATGTATCGTAATTTGTTCGCTGGAGAGGGTGAAAGCATTAGTGAACTTCAGTCACAGATGGAAACACCATTACCCAATCTGGGTCTTTTTCACATCGTATTCGGTCATTGTACCATTCTTCGTTCATCCACGTTGTCGCAAGCCGTATTCTAATTGAAACAGTAAAGCCGTGAAATGGGTAGAGAGCATCATGATAAACATACCGAGATGGGAAATCTGTCATGATATAGTCGCACAATGTTTGTCGTAGCTGATCTTGCCGAGCATAAAAGTCATGTACCACCATCTCATTGCCCGATCCATCCATCGCATCATCGCCCCCCGGCGTCGGAGGCGGTTCAGCAACTCTTGTGATCATTCTCACCAACAGAAGCATCCACATTTCGGCGGCCGAATTTCCCCCTGCTTGGGAGGAATCCGCCGGAATGGCTTCCCCCATTGTTTTGAGCTCTTCCGCGCCGTCCCATATTCGTGTGATAGCACTAGCAATTAAGTTGATCCTGTCGTCTTCTGGTAGCTCCTTCGGCGGTGGCAACTTGAAATCGACGAGTTGGAGATTGAGGGCGTCGGAGGTGATGTCTGTGATTAAAGCATCACTTTCTTCAAGAGAAGTGCCGCCTGACAGCTGCCACCATCGGTTAACCCGGCACGTTTAACGAGTAGGCAGCTCATACCTCTTCATTCAATTTGGAGGGCTCGTACTCCATTTCTTCTTCATCAATGTCCATTTGAAGGGGATCCACCGGTTCTTCCTTTGCGGAAATAACTTGCTGAGAAACCGGTGTAGCGGGTTTCTCCACAACATTGTGAGCAGCCCTTCTTGGTCCTGTGGGAATAGTCGGTGAGGGTGTGTGACCGGGGGTCGGAGCAAGAGCAGCAGACTGAATCGCGACGGGTATTGGTGCGACGGGTGTTGTCGAGGACCCCAGTGTATTGTTCTGACGGTATGCTTGCACGAGGGCGATTAAAGCGGGTTCAGTAAATGCCTCAAGATTGGCGACGATAAGATCAACAATGAGAGGCGCAGGGAACTTGGTGAAGTCGGTTTTAGCGAGGAGTGAAGGAGCGGGTTGGGGTTCAGGCTCGAGTTTGGCGCGCTTTGGATCAGTTGGTTGTTCGTTGGGTGCAGAAGAAGGGCGTTTTCGATTCTCGATCGCGGCTGCTTTGCGCTTCTTTTCCTCCGCGGCAGCTTTGTCCATGCGGGTACCTTGCTGGGCAAGAGCTTGGTTAATTTGAGGGACGTACTGCGTGTTGCCAGGAATTCTACGTCAAGGTCAGCCCCAGTTAATCAGGATGCTGCACACGACGTACCGTGATATATGCATGAGGAGAATCCGCACGGCCTTTTCCACACTCTTCACCGACGAAGCAGAAAGCCCCGCCAGAGCTGTTGGTGTCCACTGTTTCAAAGCCGTGACAACCAAGGGCAGCGTCGCGGGGCGTTGCTTGACCAGAGTTACCCAGGAATTAAGTAAGGCGGAGAGTAGATCAACATCCCTAGGTACAGTTGTGGGATAAATTGTGACATACGACATAAATTTACTCACTGGCTGGAATACAGAGTCGCCACTACCCCTTCCAACAACTTTTGGCCCTCGCTCTCGAGTTTAGCAACAGAGATGTACGGGTGGTCAACAGGGCAGAAGGAGATGTTTGGGTCGTTTTTGTTCTGAAGCTGTGAACGTTCGCGAGGAAATTTAGGTGATGAAAATTTTATTGAAGATAGATAGTAGAGGACTACCCTAGGATCGGATATGCCGCGCGTTTGGACGAGAATAACGCGTTGAACAAACTTCATCGCCGACAATTTCACCCCGACGCTGACCGTTTGCGACCATACAAACTCAATGATCCGGTTTTTGCATGCCGATAAAGTGTTCCATGCAGAAGGATTGCTTCGGTTGGTGCACCTATGTAGAATGGGATTTAGTAGAATATAATAGATTGCGTCATGCTCACAGTTGACGGAACAGCAGAGGGTACATGGTACTAAGGCATTGGATGACGACCTTTACAATGGCGGGTTTCGGGTCGTCTACGAGTTGGGCGAGGGTGTCCAACGCCTGGGATGCCACTACGGAAAGTAAATGAATGAAAGAGGGTGTGACTAGGTATATTAGAACGAACTCTGTGTGCGTTGCTCCAGCGACAAGCTGGAGCGACATATGGCAAAATGGAGGAGGTCAATAACCCATCTCTTCAGGAGCGAATCACCGGCGTTTATAACGATTCCAATGAGAGTTCCGACAAGGATGGGGATGGGTGCTGGGTGATTTTCAAGTGATTCACGCAACGTAGCAAGCAAATCTGCCTGTTCCTTTGAGTTTGCCTGCACTGACAAGGCCGCCTGAAGAGTCTGCAGAGGGTCGACTGGATTGCCCGCCATCTGAACACCAGTGACCGACGACAACAACGGCGAGGGCTGGAAAGAATGGCAAATTCGCAGGGATAGCTTATGTAATCATTGCCAATTCCGATTTACACCACTGACTCAATGCGCATATGCATGATGTTATTTTGTGGTAGGACAATCGTAAAAAAAAAGACATGCAAAGGGAAAGAGCCATATGATATAACCCGGTATGTACTTTTTACTTGAGGGGGATGCTGTGATAAGGAAATTGGTCAATGAGATATTGATAACATCAAGGTGTAACGTACAATCTGGATGCTGTTGGGGTTGGGAGGAGCACAGTAAGGAGACGGAGAAAAAAAAAAGAGCGAAAAGTTGCTTACAATGTGTCGCACCAATCTGTTCGCAAGGACAATGAGAATAGGAATAAATGAATATAACCAAAATGCTTACACCTGGGCGACCGTGCTTGACGGGCCGGTATGAGCACGAAAATTCGGCGAGGTAGTGACCAGTCATCTCAGGCTTGATTTCAACAGAGTTGAAGACCTAAAACCAGGAGGTGAGTCTCCATCCTCCTTTTAGCATTGCTCGTCCACACCTTTCCGTTATAGATGCCCACAACACTCCCAATCATCTCCGGCACGATGATCATGTCACGCAGGTGGGTCTTGACTACCGCGGGCTTCTCATTAGGAGGTGCCTCCTTCTTGGCTTTTCGGAGCTTCTTGATGAGACCCATTGGGCGGCGCTTGAGACCGCGCTGGAAGCGACGGCGGGCACGGGCATGCACGAGCTGAGTTTTTTGTCAAATTGCGAACGAGACACAAAAGAGAAGTGAGCATACTTCAACGAACTAGCAAGGTATTAGTCGTGATTTTTCGACATGAAGGTCAATGGGACGCACATCTTCATTGCTCATGTCCAACAGCTTGTCTAGCTCTACACCTCGGTAAGAGAATGTGCGGAATGTACGCTTCTTCTTGAGGTCGGCGGCGACTTGAGGATCAGTAACTTCAGCCTAGACAGGTCATCAGCATGCTGGTCTTGACGAAAAGTCTGGATGCATACCATGGTTATCGTGGGCGGCGGCGTCGGGGATAAACTTGACGATGAGGAGGATGTCGGAGTGTGAAAAGTTGTGGCTGAGGAGTGTCACGTGGTACTGTATAGTAGCATCAACGGAACCGCTGCAACTAATCGTGACTACGTCCTCTCTGTCAAAACTCTTCGGATAGAATCCACAGGTCTTCCTTCACGGATTAAAGGTAAGTCTCTATTTCAAGATACCCCTAGGATTGCGCTCACTTTCACCGTTCCAACAGTGATTTGTGGCTACCGTACATCAAAACCCATCGAAAATTATCCATTAACACAAAGTTTGTGAAACTATGGAATTGGACAATGCACAAGTGTTGATTTTTTTTGGTTGGTTGGTTAGATGCGTCACATTGCTGCATACCTCCTTCTCCAATCCGGTGGCAACGCGGACCCATCCGCTGCCGACATCAAGAAGTTGTTGGGTGTTGCAGGCGTTGAGGCTGATGAAAGCCGCCTCGAGACGCTTATCTCTGAGCTCAAGGGCAAGTCTATTGCTGACGTAAGTTTTTTGCATTTTTTTGCAAGCGCTTGTTAGTAATGGTGGAGATACAGTTGATTGCGGAAGGCTCATCCAAGCTCGCATCCGTACGTTTATCTCACACGACTGAGTGATAATCAGCTAAATCTGTGATGCAGGTTCCATCTGGTGGTGGTGGAGGAGCCGTTGCCGCCGCCCCAGCTGCTGGTGGAGCTGCTGCGGCGCCTGCTGCCGAGGAGAAGAAGCCCGAGAAGGAGGAAGAGAAGGTTTGTACTCTCAACACAATGTGTAATGTGGAAGCTAATATTTGTGATGTAGGAGGAATCGGATGATGACATGGGCTTTGGTCTGTTCGATTAGAGAGTTGAAATTTATTATGTTGTAGTGTACTGCTTGCTATCTTCATTTTAACTCCGTACCGGCGGAGTAAATGTACCGCACCGACCCTTCAGGGCGATATCGGCAGTAGAGATTCTGCTTTTGGAAATGCCGGCGGACCGATAAGGTCAGGGAAGGCGGCTAGGCCGGCAACAAGTGCATTGCAATAATTAGGTGGTCCCAACGGTAATAACAAGTATAGACGAGTATTCATCAGTATCTATAGCAGTATTGGCCTGGTATCAGCCTGGTATTAGATTAGCACCTAGATTACAATTGGTAACCTTGGTATTTGATACAGAGTCCCAGGTATGGTTGGTTCGGATCCTATTTATTTACCCTCTATCGCCGTTCTTACTCGTGCTGAACTTGCTGCCCACCCTGTGCATGTTTTGCACTCCATGGATCACTTTGACCTCCCTCGGAATCAAATCTCTCATTCCTCTGTCTCTTCCTTTCACTCTTCAAACAACAACTACCAGCCAGATCTTCAACGCGTCCCTCTCAGCCACGACCCTCCTCAACAAGAAGAAAAGAACGACGCTAATGCTCTCTTCATGAAAGGTCCAAAACGAAAACGACTCGCAAAGGTGCTACCTTCCCAGCAACTCATCCTTCACCGATCTAACAGCCCCGCGTAGGCTTGCGATGCTTGCCATAGGAGCAAGCGTCGATGTGATGGCACCGGTATACGACTTTAACTCATATATCTATTACTTATCCTAATCACCGTTCCAGCACCATGCAGCAACTGGTAGGCATTCACACCCGTCACAACATGCTATCCCTCACCGCACAATTTATCCAGCTTCTATGCTTCCAAGCAATGCACTTACACCGACGCCTCGGGTCGTCCCGTCCCCGCACCCCGTCCTTTCAAATCAGAATCAACTTCGTCAGACAACCGCACTTCATCCTACAATCCCCCTCAACCCTCTCAATTTTCTTCTGCGGGAGAGACTTCGCGCTTTCCACCGCCACATCGAACACCAAATGGGTATCCACCAGTCGCTTCATCTTCATCTCAACCACACCATAACGACGAAGAGCGCACGCGCAAGCGCTTCAGAAATGAGAGGAGCAACCCAGTCGCTCAAGATGATTTGATCATCGACGGACCCATATCCGGCATCACTATGGATCGCCCAGCTCCTCTGGAACTCGATCCTTCCCTAACCCGCGAACTCACAAATCGTACGTGACATTTCCATCTGCAAATCGCAATGGCCAAAATGATGACCCCCTTTAGTATTCTTCACTCACTGCCATCCTGCCCGCGCCATTATCCATAAACCAAATTTCTCCGCCGCCCTCAGCCACAATCGTGTCCCATCATACCTTCTTCATGCCGTTTGCGCCCTCGCGGCCCCTCTCTCCAAACAACCCCGTATACGTACCACCCCATCCCGCTATGCAGGGAAACCTTTCGCCCAAGAGGCCCTTTCCCTCATGTTTGATGGTGCAGGTCGGCTTGTGTGTGAACCCAATCTCGCTACAGCCCAAGCACTCTCCCTCCTTCAGATGCATGACATTTTGGTCAAAGACAAAAATGTATTGTGGAATTCTCGCTATCATGGTAAGCCTCTTATGACCACTTGCTGTCTCAAGCTGAGTGGTACGTCTAGATCTGGCGTTACAAATAGTGGACGCTCTCGGGGTTCACAGCCCCGAGCATCCAACTCTCACGCCCGTACCCTCTGCCGAATTTATCTTTGCTTCGATCGAGCGAGAGGCCATTCGCCGTATATTTTGGCTGATCCACTTAATGGACGTCATGGCGGCCATATATTTCAAGAAACCCATCACCTTTACCGATAGCGAACTGCGGCTACGCTTGCCCGTCGACGAAACAAGTTTCGAGCTTGGTGTTCATTCCACTTTGCCAGGTGAGTTTCTCCACCAGTTTTCCGTCCGTTTGGAGATATCCCGAAATCTCCACGTTTCGCCTTCCTTCTGCGGGCTTACCCCATCAAACTTCTATCCCCATTGATGGAGGGATCATATGCCAACCCCTTGTAATGTTGCCTGACTTCCATCCCTAGAGTACCTCTATCTCCCGGCGGTAAGGACCCAATACGCCTCCGAATTCGGCCATCTTATCCGCGTCATATCCATCTATGCCAAAGTGGAGTTGGCCCTCGATGAGCTCAATGGTAAGCATCTCCCTACATCCTTCTCGTCAGAACATTCTTACACGGCTTCCCCAAAGGTCCAGAAGGACATTTGCGGGCGAATGCCGCGCTTATCGAAGCTGAGCAAAAGATGGAGGTACATTCCTCCGCGCGCACCTCACCGTGTTACCCAACACTAATTGCTCTTATCTAGGATTGGGCACGCACGCTCCCTGAGCATCTACGATTCTCTGAACAAAGCCTACTGGTCCAACAATCAATGTTCGAGACTAGTTCGAATACGGGCGCGTGGTGTTGGTGCTGTATACACGTATATCATGCATCTTGTGCGCTCGGTCTGAACGTTGTGAGTATCTTATCTTGGTTCCCTCTCTGTTTCTGATCGTCATTCTGTCGAGAGGCCAGACAACGTTCCCAGCGAGGGCCAAAGACGGAACCGCACTGGGCTCTTCAAACATTGGATCTGATCTTGAATATGTTGGGTGATCGTGCAAAGAACAGTATCTTGAGTACGTTGCCCAAACCCCATCCCCTTCCTCCTAATTGAAATATTTTTCTTCAGTGGGAGCTGCCCTATGGGTAAGTAGAGCTGCGCTCGATCTTTGCAATTGACCCATGCTCTTCCTGTAGTCACTCATCAAATATTGCAAAAGGGACGATGCCCAGGTCCGCGCCTGGAGTGCAGATTATGAAGAATCCTGGGGAACCAAGATTGCTGACCTTGTCCAAGAATGGCGTCCGCAACCCTCACCTCCCCATCAATATTTGCATGCATCTCAACAGCATCAGAATCAGAATCCACTCCCGCAACATCAGCAACCAACGAACCACCATTCACAATTACCCCATTCTCATCGGCGACTTTCAGAAGCACGGAACCCCGGCGGTAGCAACCCACCAAATACTGGCCAGCGCCCGCCTCCCCATCAACACGCAGGCGACGCTTCTTCTAGTCACTGCAGGTCATCCAGCTCCTCACCTACTTCTTTACCGCTTGGGCGCTCACTGGATGAACTTCGTCTGCACAACAATAACCCAAACTCCAACCGCCCGTCTTCACACTCTCTTCCTGACCCAAGAGACTCACGGACAGGGTCATCGCTGCCAACGACAGGGTCTAATACCGGTGTAGGCCCGCCTCTGGGGCATGGTGGGAACGAGAACCAGAAATACACACGAGAAAAAGAGGTAAATACGATGCGAGTGGTCGATGGTTCTAGTACTTATCCAGTCTTTTAGAACGGGAGCGTTGGCGTAGGAAGCAGTGGCATGAATGGGACGGCGCAGCAGTCGGGTAGCGGAAGTATACCAGGAGGAGTGGCCGGTGGGCTGAACGAAAATACGGGACAACGGAACCTTGACGGCCCGCAATCCCTGCCATCGCTCAAGGCGAGTGGCCTTCTCGACTCATGGAACTCGTCAAGGATGGATTTGCAAAAACCGCAAGGGCACGGTGCAAATGGGACGCAGGCGTCTCCGCAGAGGTCACCGCCAATGCCACCTATTTATCAAGACGCGGATATGCGTCCGGCGACTCTTGGTATGCCCGTCGGACTGCAATGGCTTGCGAATGAATCCAGGTAGATTCCCGCAGCGCGGAGTTTTACCTTTTCGTTGCTGTTACATACCACCTTTTGAACCCTTCTCATGACAGCATTATCTAGCTTTGTATGTATAACTCAATCTTCGCCACTTTCTTTTATTTACCTCCAGTCATTGTATGCGAATATATGCACATCTTGTACGCGTACGGGGCCATGTAGTACATATCCACGCAGTGCCAGGCCATAATAGCAAAAGTACATTGCCAAACAGTTCTGATTGCTGTCTCTAGCGGGAATTATGGGTAATATATGAGATATTCGGGGAAGAGCTGTTATGCGTCGACCTTTCTGAGATTGCGATGGAGCTTGTTGTCCACGAGAACGACGCGGTCGAGCAGTTTCTTGACCACTGCGTCCTTGTTTTCGTTATAAGACTTTGTAATCTCCTGCAGTTTGATTTCCGTCTCCCTATCCACTGCCGTCTGCGTGCTGACCGTTGTGCCTGCGTGCTGCAGTACAAAATGAGAAGATGAGGCCAGGGAGCAGAGGTGCTTTCAGGACTCACCGACGCCTCGAAGGCTTTGAACTCCCGTTCCTTTGCCTGTTTGTACTCCTCTATCTCTTTCGTTGCCTCCGTACGGGCATCTTTGAGTTTCTGCACGCGATCTGTAAATGCGTCTCAGTGATACTCTTCCGCGCCTGATAAGTCTACGCCAAACATTGACGGGCCTGCTGAACAATCTTGGAGGCTTCCTTCTCAGCCTCGAGGAGGGTTTGTATGCCTTGAGATTGTTGTCCAGCCTTTATTAATTCAGTACATTGAAGAAACAACAGGATGCGAATGGTGGACGTACCATTACAAGAGTGATCACTGATCAGTATGAATTATGTTTGTAATTACGTAGTTACTTATAACCATCAACATGACGGCACTTCCGTATGCCTCTCATGGCAAGCCAGAAATCGAAGGATTTCCTCCCCTCTGCTGCCGCGCCAGAGCAGCCCAATAAACCTCAATTTTACAACTCGTTTCGCAACTTTCTGGTGCTCATCACATGCATCGCCTTGTCGCTGGCTGTCAAGTTCACAGTTCAATACATCAACGTCTCGTCCGATGCGTTGGACGTGAATATATGCCTTCAGGCCGAAGTACTGTCCCCGACAAAGCATGCAGAGCTTTGGGCAGACTTGAGTGCCGTAATTGGGACATACCAGTTCAAAGATCGTGCAGTGCAATGGTTGGGGGGAGCTGTCAGAATACCGTAAATTCCTTGAATGATATGTCGTCGAGTCAACACTGAACCACCCACGTCAGTACGGAGTCGTTTGACAACATGGGGCCTGTTGGAGAGGACCCCCGTTGGGATGCGTTTAACCCATTCCATGAATACCTAGCGGATGCCTTTCCAAAAGTGTCAGTAGGGGATTTTTTCCCGCTCTTCGAATACTTGATACTTATGTCTCGACGAAGTCATGAATCGCTGAAGTTGACCAAAGTCAATACGTACGGGCTGTTGTATGAATGGAAGGGCTCAGACGACACTCTCAAACCACTTCTTCTGGCCGCACATCAAGGTGTCTACTCTTGTTCCTCCATCGCAAGTATGATCAACTGAGTCTTATTTTTTTTGAATAGACGTTGTCCCTGTTGATCAAACATCCGTTGATCAATGGACGCACCCCCCTTACTCGGGCTATTTTGATGGTGCGTATACTCAATGGCTTTCTCAGAAGTTGATAAATATATCAATGCAGGCGAGCGTTTGTGGGGACGAGGTAGCGCTGACGACAAGAGCGGACTGATTGGCATTCTGTGTGGCTTGCGAAACTTCCCTCAAAGCGTATCACTAACTTGTCGCCAGCTCAACTGTGGAAGCCTTGCTAGAAAAGGACTTTAAGCCCACTCGACCGGTCGTTCTTTCCTTTGGTTTTGATGAAGAAGCGAGTGGTTCTCAGGTATAGGTCCTGAGCAATTACGGGTTCCATTTTACTGAATGCTGAGCAGGGCGCTAGAAATCTTGCCTCTGTTCTTTTTGAAGCTTATGGCGAAGATGGCATTGCCATGATTGTTGACGAAGGATGTAGGCCTTAATTCATTCAACTGAAACAGCGAATGATTGATATCCTTAGCTGGGTTCGGGGATCAATATGGCTCCGTTTTTGCGACCCCGGGAATTGCAGAAAAGGGATACATCGACGTTCTCGTCGAAGTCTCAGCTCCAGGCGGTCATTCCAGCATCCCTCCTGCTCACACTGTGAAGTTCTAGCTGCGTTTCGTTTCTCCTTAACGGCTTGCTAAATTCACGACAGAGCATTGGAATTCTCTCCGCTTTGCTTGTTCACTACGAGTCAAACCCATATGAAGTGCATCTGGTGCGCAGATACCATTCTAATCGCAGTGAATCATCTTACGTCAATCAAGGGGAGACACGAGCCTGTCTATGACACGCTACAATGTATCGCACAGTATGCGAAATCGCTGCCTGAGCAAACTCGCAAATTAATAAAAGCATCCGCCTACTCAAATAAGGCGCTCGAGGCAATCCAACCAATTGTGGCAAACGATCGAACATTGAAGAGCCTTGTTGGAACTACTCAGGCCATCGATTTGATCCACGGTGGTGTCAAGTCCAACGCGCTTCCTGAACAAGCTTGGGCTGTTGTCAACCATCGCATCTCAGTCGTGAGGTTCGTAGACTCACGATCAACATCGCCTGAATGTGTTTACATGATCGTATAGTTCTCTTGCCGAGGTTCAAGAACACGACACCGCTCTCTTAAAACCGCTGGCTGACAAGTTCAATCTGACTTACAACGCCTTCGGTTCTCGTATTTCGGAAGAGGGCGCGTCTGCCAGCGGCTCTCTTACATTAAGCGGTGCTTTTGCAGGTGGACTTGAACCGGCCCCAGTGACTCCAACTGGAAAAGACGCTGCCCCGTATCGATTACTTTCTGGAACCATCAAGGCTGCGTACAACTCCCACCGATCTTTGACTGGGAGTGATACTATCACAGTTGTCCCCAGCATGATGTCTGGGAACACAGGTAAAGCGATTTCCTGCCTCTTGGCCTCTAGTCACCACCACTTTTTCAGATACACGGTTCTACTGGAAGTTGTCTGCGCATATCTTTCGCTATGGTCATCTAAACGGAGATAAAAACAGCAAAGATCACCCGCTGGGCAATATCCACACAGTAAACGAATGTAAGTGCGTCGCGTGACATATCTGGTTCCTCTTGACGAGCGCCATATAGCAATCAACATCGATGCCTTCTTGGAAATGATTCGCTTTTTCGCCACTCTCATTCTCAATTCTGACGAGTCAATTACTATGTAAAGAATTCCACATTGGGTACTGGCAGGTAGATTATATATGGAACGGTTCGGCACACACTATGTATCTAGCAAGTTTCCGGTGCAACATATCCTGAAGTAGAGCTAGCTGTAGAGAAGTCGGGTAGCCCAACTTTTTGACGAGTGCAAACAGGAAAGTCCAAAACTGAGCCCTCACATGCTCGTGTCGTCCAAGTTTTCTTGTGGAACGATCTGCATTTGCGACCACTCTTCGCAGGTCGAACCGTCGTGAGCTCTTGAGCAACATGAACAGCATATATCGCTTAGGCAGACTGAACATTTCATAAGGAAGCCCCCATCCCCTGCACGATAAACTGCTGGACAATCAAGGGTCGGACAGAAGAAGAATGCAGGGGAGGTGCGAATGTATGAGAGAAGTGAGGATTGGAGAATGACGGGCTCGTCTGCGAGAGGCAAAATATCACGAATGACGACATAGGGCACGTACATTCCACATTGGACGGAAATGCCTTCATCATCAGTGCGACGCGAGATGCATGCAAACTTGCCTGTTTGAGAATAAATGCTGAAACTCAAGGCATGCTGCAGACACGCCTTGCAGTAGGCATGTCTGCAAAATAACTTGAGAGGAGACACTGGCTCCTGCAGGCAGATCTCGCAAAAGCCATCGACTAGAGGATCAACAGCGACGGGAACAATTGCTTGAACAACAGCCCTGGCTTTCTCGATATCTTTGTCATCGCCTCTGACAACAAGCTGTAATTGTACGACATCGAGTGTTACCTTGTTGGCTCCCAGGTCGTCTTTTAAAGCCTTGAACCCTCCATTGAGAAGGTGTGACAACATAGCACGCTCCACAGGAATTTCTTGGCGGAGTTGATGAACCTTCTTTAAAAGCTTGGAAATGGATGCTTCTCCCTGTTCTCGACTCGGCTTTGTACCAAAGACACGAATTGCCTTGAACCGATTGTCACAATGTATCAGAAATGTTGCGCTATTGTTGACTTTCTCCAAAGCCTTGACACTGCTTGGAGTATCGAAGTACTCATCCCAAAGGGCAGACCCTTCCTCCGTATTCAACAGACTGCCATCCAGAAGCGTATGGAGCTCAAAGTTGGCCTCCTTGAATTTTGTCAGTTGGTTTATCGCACTTTCGATGCGTATGGAATTAGAGCTTCCATGGCGAATCCATCGAATGATGCATTGGGGCGTATATCTCTCAACCAAATGGTTGATTTCAGCTTGAAGAGCTTCGCCTTGAGAAGAAGTGATTTGATAGGTACAGCAGTAAATGTGAACTGCCTTCAGCGATTGGTTACCAAGATATCCTTGGTCCACACCGTTCAGTTTTTGGAGAGCGTTTGAAGCTAATGAATGAGAACCAAACGTGGCCAGTGCAGTTGACCTTGATTGGGACATGTCCGTTGGTGCTGAACTAAAATCTTCAAAGCCTTCGATCTGCATGATGGTATCTCGGATTGCATCTGTCGGGGGATCGACGTATGTAGGCGGTTCCATGGTTATTAAGAAATGGTCTTTGCACAACGCTTCAATAGTTTGTTGGCTGGTGTAGGAAGAGAGGCCCTCGAATTTGACAATGCCAAATTTTTGAGTGGGTTTTTCAGAAGTTGCCTTAATTTGACGACCATCACAGGTGATCCCATTCAGACGACTGGCGTCTGATTTCGCCAATCCAACAGTCTTGTAGTGAATCCAGGCGACCCGACTTGGATTTGGCCAAGATATCCTGACGTAACGGCTCTCCAAGTGCGAAGACGGACATAGTGTGATACGGGCTTCCAAACGAGCGACCAGAACCCTCGAACCATATGTTTGGCCATTCAAATGCTGTACAGACCCCAAGGCCTGCGTGGAATTAGCGAATTCCACACAGAATGATGCTGAAAAGTTGCTCTCTTCAAGTTTCACGATCTCCTGAACCTCGCCAAATCCCTTTGCCAGCTGGTCAATGTCTTCAGGTAGGACATCAGGAGGAAGATTCGAAAGTATAATTTTGGATGAATCCGAAGCTGTAGTAACCTCCGTTGGCGTTAGATCCGTGCCAAAGACGACGGAACAATTCAGAAGGAATCTTTCGACTTGTGGGTGATCGACTATCTAAAAAATGTGGATTACTCAAAAAAAAGAACAAGGAATTAATAAACAAATACTCTTACAGGAGGGAACTCCACAACATCAGGGCTTACTGGTTCGATTTCATCTTCAAGAGGGCTTTGTTGATCACCCCCAGCCAATTCGGGAGAATGAAGTTCCTATGAAAGTCAGCGTTCCGCTCACTCACGCGAGACCGGAAAACCTCACCAATTCTCGATGGTCCTGGCTTTCCGAGGGGGGGTCCTCGGGGGAGATATGTAAATAGCGACACTGATCTCCGTCCCTGCAATCACCCTGCCCAAACCATTTACATGGTGCATGAATTTTGTGGGTTCCAGCTGAAACATCAGGTTCGACGGGCCAGACCTTAGACCAAGACGCATCGTGTTCATTTTCATTGGAAGGTTGTTCTTCTATCTCACTGCCTCCTGGTTCACCGTTGTCCCCTGCCTCCTCGTTACGCAATTCCTCGTTTGCACCGTTAAGTTCCCTTGCAGCTGAAGTATCATCAAACCCTCGATCGGTATTCTCCCATGTCGAAGTATGCGTTTCGCGGTCTGCTTCGTCGTGGCGTCGGGAGCAAAGGTCTCCTCTCCTGCATTGTCCAGGGCCTCGGAGGAAGAACTTGCACGGGCCTCTATTTTCGGGGAACCCCCAAGGCGCTGACTCTGATCCCTTTTCAATTGGTGGCCATTCGTCGTTGGCTGACAATTTCTCGTTGCCTTGATATCTCCCATATTCGTCATCGTGGCGGAAACGGCACCGATCTCCTCTGTCACATTCTGGATAATCCCTACACATCCCAGTTTTTCGCGGAGCTGACGGAGCTCCCCAAGCATCATTATCTATCTGAGCTGGACCCCATGTAGTTGGAGCGCTCTCCCACAGGTTTTCCTTGTTCGAATTACCATTTGTCTCCCATTGGTCATTTCCCCAGCCACCGTTGTCGTTTCCATTTTGAGGTTCCGGGGCAGATTCTTGGCTCGAAGGACGGTGTTCGCTGGGTAAATCGTGACTGTAATTGCAAGAAGAACCGTAGGGGCAGACGCCTCTTTTGGCAAAGTGATTGCATCGTTTCTGTGACCGTTGCCGTGATGAGGATTGTGGACCATCCCAACCTTCATCTACTTCTTCAGGCTGGGAAGTTGCAGGTTCCTTGGAAGGCACGTGCTGAAATGGACATGCAGTTCCATTGCGGCATTTTCCCAATGAAAAGAAAAGGCATTCCTTCCGTATTTGAGATGTTGTAGGGTTCAGTTGTGGTGCTTCAACGTATTCTGAGTTATAATTTCGATCCGTGTATGTGTACGATTGCTGGGATAGTTGTTCTAAGTGAAGTCCGGTTGGTGCATTGGTCCGAGAGAGAGTCCACAAGTTAGGTTGTTGGTCATGGAATAGGAGGGAATATTCATCGACAGTGAGGGAGTGACGAAATCTACAAAGCTCATCTTCGCTGCACTTTCCTTGAGCAAGAAGTTTGCAAAAAGGAATGCTTGGATTTGCGTGTGGGTCCGCGAACTGAGACCAGTGGGGGACAACTTCTGAGACGTGAGGGTAAACGATTTGGTGTCCATGCTGCGGCCCATGGCTTTCTTGCCTTGGAGACCCACCGTATTGCGGAAAATGTTGGGTTTGGTGGGCAGGAGACGATGGTTTCGGAGAATGATGCCGGCCGTGCTTGATTGTGTTCTCGCCATTCTGACGAGGGGGTTGTTCATTGTTGGGATCGTGCCAAGACGATTTCGGAGGGTTAGCAGGTGAAGGAGGTTGGTGACTGTGAATCGACGTGGAAGACGGTTCAACACCTATTTGATATTTGTCCGGAATTGGATCAGACGTGGGCATATCGTTGGCAGACAAAGTTGATGGACCACTAAAGTTGTCGAAACTCTGTACATTGTCGTGTTCGGTTTCTTCTGCCGCCTGAAAGTCATGCTGTCCATCCAAATGTTGGTTGTATTCCTCCTCCTCTTCCACATTTTCTTCAAAGCCATCCTCGTTATTCAAAGCGTTCTCGGGAGAATCTGGACGGGAAGGTGTGGGTGTGCCTGGATCATCCCATTCGTGAGCAGGAAGGGGCATAGACGCGTCGATAACATTCGTTGCCTCTAGAACAGGGGCCGAGTTAGCGATATCTACCCTCACAATGTAGCAAGGAAATTACCCTTGCGACTCGTCCATGTGGAATGGGCATATTCGCAATCGTCGCCGCTTTTGCAGTTGTTTTCGAAGTAGAAAATGCAACGAGCCTTGCTAACGGTGCTGACGGGGGATTCTGCCCGCGATCCTGGGGAAGGGTCGGGAGGAGTGTTGCTTCTCGCCCTTTCGTGTGCGAATGGTTCCTTCTTGCCTCCGTTGCTCGGGTTGCCATTCGAGGCGGAAGGCTTTGTTTTCGAGGAACTTGCCTTTACACCATCCCTCGAGCTTGAGCTTGAGCTGCTGGAAAGGCTCTCATGGGACTTGGTACATTTGTCGCCCCATGCACAATTTCCCTTGCGGAACCACTCGCATACCTTGGGGGTCTTTGCGCGATTATGAACGAAGGTACAGGCGGTGCCCTTCGCGCAACCGCCGCCAGTTGAGAAATACTTGCATACTTGGCTCATTATGTGTGACTGGAGCCGAGCAATATATAGACTTTTGGAGAAGTAAATGAAAAGTGAAGTCAAGGTCGTCCCAGTGGGAGCTCTGACTCAAAGGCGAGCATTTTGTCAGTTGATGAGACTACTGAACATGAGGTGATGCAAAGGTGATGTGGGAAAACATGCTTTTACTACACAGCTCAGACACAGCTACTAAATTACGAACTGGGTTTTCTCGGATACCTGGCTCCATATTGTTTCATAGTCAAGTCCTTCCCGCGCAAACTTGTCAACCATGGAACGGTAGGCCTTGGAGGAGAAAAATCTTCTTGATTTATCGGAAGAGGGCGTTGTGCCACACGACATCTCCCGCCAAACTTCAATTAATTGTTCCTTCCCCTCTTGAGTTAGGAAGGCCTATGCATATATAATCAGTCGTGAGTTTGGCAGGTGGGGAAGTAGAGCACCTTGAACATATTAACTTCTTGTTGATCAGTCATGATATCGTGCGTCCTCCACAACTCGCAGGCATTCCACACACCGTTCTCTTGCTTCCAAATGGAAAACTCCAGGTCTTCTTCGTTAAATTCACCCTTACCAATGCTGGTATACGCATCAAGGACAGTGGCGTACTCTAAAGTCCAATAGTCTTTGGACAACATCGCGCCTGCACGGGAATAGAGTAGTTTGGGATTGACGGCACGAGTAGCAATGCGCCAATATTTTTCTATGCGTTGGTCGGACAGGCGGGTGTGTAATGAGGCCGGGGGTTTTCTGATGACGATTTCGGCGATGCGGAAGCCATAGCAGAATCGAAGTCGGCATTCACCCAAGAAAAAAGGGACGGTGGTCGAGCTTAGCATAACAATCATGGCCCAGGAAATGAGCAGATCTTTTGTGATGCAGACGCCCAGTCGAAGGGAGAATCGGGAGGAGAAAGACAAATCATTGAAAATGATGAGACTTGCCAATCCTCCCATGAAAGCCAACAGAAAAATGTTTATAGTCAAAGCCTTGAGGAATGAAATTCTGAAAGAAGAGGTAAGAAAGGCGCGTTGCAACGATACAATTTGTAACGAATACCTCTTGAGATGAATAGAGGAACGATCTAGACGAGTTATGAACCCGTTGTGGAGCTGATCATCGTGTTTGGTGAGAAATTGGGCTAATGAACAATTAGAGGGTAGCTGCTTGAACTTTGAGGACATGATTTGAAGGAAAGGCCAGCCTGTAAAGGAATAAATCTTGCATTGTGTTCGTTATATAAGTACAAGGTCAAGAGATATGTAATAAGGTCGTCACAAACGTGACTGGCAAAGTGTTGTTTTCGTTCAAGGGCAGACTCGAAGGCTGCTAAGATGGTCTATCACAATCTCAAGGGTAATCTTGTTCTCTTGACCATTATTACAACGAATACTGATTCTCAGAGTAGCCCTCATCAAGGGCATCAGGTCGTGCAAGGTCTCTCTCCATACACCCATCACACCTCAACGTTGTCATCTGATACACAACCGTAGACCGTTGCCGATGAGCGCGCACTTATCCAGCAAGAGTCGGCCGCCATCCGCGCCTCCTTTCGCGAAGAGGATTCATTCCAACGGCATAATAATATCGCGAAACTGCTTTACATCCATATGTTGGGCTCTCCTGCCCACTTTGGTCAAATAGAATGCTTGAAACTCGTCGCGAGTCCCCGCTTTTCGGATAAGCGTCTTGGTTATCTTGGAATCATGCTGTTGTTGGACGAGAACCAGGAAGTGTTGACGTTGGTCACGAACTCCTTGAAGAAGTGAGTTTGGTTGCCCTACTAGCATCTCTCAATCCCTGATGACGCCTCAGCGATATGAACCATTCGAACATGTACGCTGTCGGCCTAGCACTGTGTACATTTGCAAACATCGCGTCTGAGGAGATGTCACGCGATCTTGCTAACGAAATTGAGAAGCTTCTGGGATCCAGTAATACGTACATACGTAAAAAGGTATGGTGGTCATACTTTTCTCCCGATCTAATAATAAAAACGCCCCTAGGCTGCTCTTTGTGCTCTGCGGGTCATCAAGAAGGTACCCGATATCGCAGACCATTTCACAGGCAAAGCCAAGAACCTCCTCACTGACCGCAATCATGGCGTCCTGCTCTCAGCAATAACCCTTGTCACTGAAATGTGCATCGTTGATCCTGCTATACTTGAAGAATTCCGGAGTGTCCGTGCTACCTGTCGTATGCCGTGCAACGATTTGATCTTATCTTTTGCCCTAGGCTGTTCCGCTTCTAGTTCGGAATCTGAAGTCACTCGTCACCACAGGTTACAGCCCAGAACACGACGTTTCAGGAATTACGGATCCTTTCTTGCAGGTGAAAATTTTACGACTGCTCCGCCTGCTTGGGAAGGGCGACGAGCAAGCTAGCGAGACGATGAACGACATCTTGGCGCAGGTCTGCGACTTTTTTCTCTCTTTGTATTGAATAACCTGGTAACCATGTCATTTAGGTCGCAACAAACACAGATTCGTCAAAGAACGTTGGCAACTCTATCCTATACGAGACGGTGTTGACTGTTTTGGAAATCGAGGCTGATACTGGCTTACGGGTAATGGCTATTAACATCTTAGGCAAGTTCTTGGGCAATAGAGATAACAATATACGGTCTGTTCACACGATTTGGTTACTATTTTGGTTGGCTGATCTACTCCTCTGTAATAGCTATGTTGCCTTGAACACTCTCAACAAGGTCGTCTCAATGGACACAAATGCCGTTCAACGTCATCGAAATATCATACTTGATTGTCTTCGCGATGGCGATATTTCTATCCGTCGTCGCGCTCTGGAACTTTCATATGCTCTCATCAACGAACAAAATGTCCGCATTTTAATCCGAGAACTCCTTGCCTTCTTGGAGGTCGCGAATGACGAGTTTAAGCTTGGATTAACGACCCAGATCTGCCTGGCGGCGGAGCGCTTTGCACCCAACAAACGATGGCATATTGATACGGTTTTACGGGTCCTCAAGCTGGTAGGCGTTGGTCTTACTTTCTTTTTTTGTACTTGACAATCATTCAGGCTGGAAACTTTGTTCGAGAAGAAATCTTATCCGCTTTTATTCGACTTGTCGCACACACGCCAGAATTGCAAGCGTATACGGCCTCAAAACTCTACCTCGCTCTTAAATCAGACATCTCACAAGAGTCTCTGACATTGGCTGCGACTTGGATTCTTGGCGAGTACAGCGACGTTTTGCTCGAGGGCGGCATCGTTGACGACGATCATACCACGGTGGTGAGCGCGAACGGTTTCAAATTCTGCCTATGGCTTAGCTTCTTCCTAGGTTCGTGACTCTGAACTAATAGACCTGATCATCTCTATCCTCGACTCGCCATACGCCAACTACCTCACACGTCAATTTGTGCTTGCAGCCATAACCAAGATTTCTGCACGAACTACTACTTCTGCCTCAGAGCAAGATCGAATTGCTGAGCTTTTGGCCAAATTCACAACGAGTCCAGAGCTAGAGCTGCAACAGCGGGCGGTGGAGTTTGCCAGTCTCTTCACTCTTGGCGACATGCGGTTCGGCGTTCTTGAGCAAATGCCAGCGCCAGAGTTGAAAGCAACTGTCATGGGTGTCGGTATGTCGATCGTAGCACGGTGAAGCTCAGCTGATGAAATGTTCATGCAGTCAGCGAAAACAAACCTGTTGGTTCGACGAAATCCAGCAAGGAGGTACGCGTGCCGAAATATTCCATTTTGTTATATCCGAAAATTTTCGCTCTAGGTGGACCTATTGGGAGAGGATATTACAACAGATACACCAGTCCATGGACAACCTACAAATACAGCGCCATCAAATCAAGATCTCCTTGCGGAAATCTTCGGTTCAACAACATCTATACCCTCCTCTACTTCACCGCCTCCTGCCGCACCGCGCTCAACAGTTGATGACATATTAGGCCTCTTTGGGTCGTCGGCTCCAACACCATTGACTGGATCCTCCGTTCCCTCCATTCCTCCAACTCCCGCTACCGCAGTCCCATCAGCATTTTCGCTGCTGCAGACGCAAACGCCACCCACACCCGCCACACATGCAGCACCGCGACTGACGGCGTATACCGCTTATGACAAGAACGACCTGAAGATAACACTAACACCCCAGACTTCAGCGGCGAAGCCTGGAGTCGTAATGATTCTTGCCCGATTCCAGGTGACTGGTGCAGCAGCTGCAACAGGCCTTAGCTTCCAAGCGGCGGTGCCGAAGGTTGGTGGCAATGCGTATTGAGTGCACCATGAAATTTACTCTCTATTCTAGTCGCAGCAACTGCAGATGCTTCCTATGTCAAATCCCAGTGTAAACCCCGGTTCTGTAGAAACACAGCAGATGAGGGTCGTTGCACCCATAGGGGTGAGTTTTATTCTCATGCAAGTCAACAAAAATTATCTGACCAATTTGCAGAGCGCCGTCCGTCTTCGTTTACGCATTGCGTTCGCCATTTCTGGTCAGAATTATCAGGACCAGGTAGATTTTTCTGGATTTCCTGCAGGACTTACGGGCAGTAGTTGATGAGAACTTGCATTGTTGTGATTTTCTGGGGAATGTAATATATGTGCCGGAGCCATTCGTCATCTCGGGCCGTGTTCGTGAACATAACTTGAGTCGCAAATGAAAGCACAGTATGTCTTTTCTTCCTGCAACATTACAACGCTCTCTGCGTAGGACAGCCAAATTTCCAAGGGTACCTCCATGGCCGCCTACGTATCCTAGAACCATCTCCTCGACCGCATGGCGTAATGCACGGTATGTCCGTTTCGGACAGCCAACGCCCCAGCCACGAAATCATTGGGACTATCGACAGTGGGGGCCTAGAGTCCAGTTGGGAGCAGTGATACTTGTTCTCGGGACGGGGTACTATGTTACACAGTGAGTCTACGCCGGCTTTGGAGGTGTCTTTCGTTATCAGACCTTTGCAGCTTAGAACAAGTTCCTCAGACAGGCCGGTGGCGGTTTATGAATACGAGCTCAAAGGCGGAAGCAGAGGCATGTACCCGCCACCCTCAGCTTATTACGAGCATCCTCACCTCCTTACTACGTTAGCTCGGAGAGTTTTCTCGTGATCAGACCCGCCGAGAAATGGGAGCGCAAGCTCTCCCCCTCAACCATCCTGTTACACGACACGTCCGACGCGTTGTCTCCCGAATATTGCTGGCTTCTAATCTCGGCACACTCTCAGGAGAGACTTCTTTTGAAAGAGAAACTGGTCTTGCAGGCTTTGCAGGATTTGATGCATTTGGTAGGGATACTTCGCATTCAGATGTCGATCTTGGCGCCTCTGCACACCCCTCAGAAACGTACGGTCCGACCAAAGAATGGGAAGTTCTGGTGGTAAACGATAGGAAGACGGTAAATGCGCTGGCTGTCCCTGGTGCGTCTTGGGATTTGTTGTAAAGCTTTCTGGCAAGGGTCATAGTTAAACGTGATCAGGGATGGTCGTCGTGTTCACTGGCATTTTACCTGTGTGCCAAGACGAAGAGGGTTTGGCAGCTGTCGTTGCTCATGGTATGACCTACCTGTCAATCTTTTCCACTCACACCGAATGCTGAACTTCAACTCCCGATAGAAATTGGTCACGTTGGTACGTTTCGAAGCATTTGAAATCATCACTAAAAATTTGACTGTCCATTGTAGTCGCTCGACATACTGCAGAGAGAATGTCTTCTCAAACAGTCATATGGGGCTTGTTGTTTCTTCTCCAGATTACTGGCCTTGACTACGGATTGTTCTCATTATTCCAGACATTCCTGATGGAGCTCCCCAATTCTCGTACACAAGAACGTGAAGGCAAGTGGGCTGATGTTCGAACTAGTGGCCATTTTTTATTATTGACCTCTTGCATTGCAGCTGATATGATTGGACTCAGACTGATGTCAAGGGCGTGTTACGATCCCGCTGCGTCACCCTCGTGCGTTCATTATGCTGACGGTTGCACCAGAGCTAACAAGTCGTACAGGATGTTTAATCGTTTGGGGAAAATCGAAGCCAAGATATCCAAGCTTAATCTCGATTTCCTGAATACTCATCCGTCGTCTGCAAGCCGTGTTAAGGTTTGCCCTTGAGCCATTGTACACCCCCTTCTTTTGACAAGCCGTAAATTAGTATTTGGAAGAAGCTCTGCCCGAAGGATATTCAATCATGGCCGCGAATCCGGAATGCGGCGGGATGAGGAAGCAGATACAGGCGTTCCGGGGTGGTCTATAATCTATTCTATAAAACGTGCGTCAAAAAGGTTCGGGCTTCCTCCCACTTCATCCTCTCTCTCTCCTTTCCCTCTTTCCTTCCTCTTTCCACCTCTATATCGTCAACCTTCTTCCAATCTCCGTACTGCATCACTTGGGCCTTCCCAATAGCCTCTTCCACCTCCTCAGGCAACTTCTCCAAGTCCAACGCAAGATCATCGTTCAAAACCTCCTCTCGGTCGGGGATATCCTCGTCTTCGTCACCACCCATCCAGTCGTCAACGATAGTCCGTGCTGTATCGTAGGCATTCATCATTGTCGAGGCGAGGACACCCTTAGCACCTGTCGCGGCCCAACCAGAAGCGTAGACGTTCCTTAGCGTGGTACCTTCTGATGTGACGATTCGCCCAGACATCGTGCGCAAGTGTGCAAGGCTGGGATCATAGAACGTAGAAGAGGGCTCTGCGTGGAAGCCGAGCGAGGTGACAACGAGGTCAGTTGGGAAAGTGGATGACTTTCCAGTCGGCACGGCGCGATGTGTGTGAGGGTTGAGGGTGGTATGGGATAGAGAGAGTTGAGCGTGCGGTCTGCTGTGGCTGCTACTATGTGAAGGTAGAGCGAGACCCGTTGGCGAGCGAAAGAAATCCAGTGACCATGTTTTTTCTGTGCTCCCCGGAGCATTCTTAGATCCCTTCTCAAGCAGTTGTAGGACGCGAGATTGCTGGCGGGTAAGGAGGGAAGGACTATGTGCAAGAAGATGAGGCTCGAGGGAAACCATGGATGCTTCTGGAAGACTAGTCATCTCTCGCAATTCTTTCACTGTGAAAGCGGCCTCGAGGGGACCGCGTCTTCCAATGATAGAAACATGTTTTACGGCCGACTTGGAGAGAACGTCCAAAACAGGACTGGGGACATCATATTTTGAAAGTTCGCTGACGTTCGTCAGAAGCATACGAGCGACGTCAAGAGAGACGTTCCCATGCCCAATGATCGACACATGGGATATCTTGTGTAGAGGTGGCGGTTTAGGTGCGTTTGGGTGTTGGGTGTACCAATGAACGAGAGATAGTGCCGGGATACAATATTCCGAGGGAGGTAACTCTGCATGTAAAACTGGAAGGGTACAACCCGTTGCGAATAGCACATGAGAGTAGATCTTGAATATTGACGACAGAGGTAGCTGCAACGCATGAGGGATAGGATTAACTCCGTCTCCGATGTTCACATTTCCAAAAAATCGGAAACGGCTGTCCCGTGCGGTCTCATCGAATTTGTGGGTACAGTTCTGTAGAAAAAAATTAGCTCTGTATAAATTTGAAAGGTGTTTTAGACGAACTTGAATTAGGGATCGAGTTGAAGACTTGCCTTTACTTCTGGATGGTCTGGTGCGACGCCATACCTCACGAGTCCATGAGGTGACCAAAGCCTGTCAAAAACATGAACCCTCAGAGGACTTGCGTTGGAATGAGGCAAGAGTTTAAGAAGGCGAGAAGCGACGTAGAAAGCAGAAGGCCCTCCACCAATGATGGCCAACTTTATAGGTGCCATGGCAGCCATGTTGCAAGTTGCAAAATGACAAATTCAACAAAAACATTCGTTTGATCGCAAACACCATCATCAGGGAATTCAACGTTCAACTTCAAGAGCAAACTTCACAATGGTAAAGTCAAGAGAAGCCTCAAAGCGACAAAGGGTACTTTATGAAGTGGGTGCGTAATTTGTTGTTCAGTATTCAAGAGGGTATTTCTTCATAGAGGCCATGACCAGAGGTAATTACAAAGGCTCGAATTGTACATGATGATCAAGGAAAAGGACGAGAAGATGGAAAATCAATCGTGTGTCACCCATCCTTCATTTTCTTTCCTCATGAGATTAAATTATCTCTATCTTTGCAGGAATATTTTGTGAAGGTATGCAATATATTCCTCCCGGGACATCCTGCCTTGCCTTATGGAATTGCCATTCAGTGGGCTGGTTATGATAGCAGTGAAAACAGGTATTGACTCAAATTCTTCCACCATTTACTAGGGTTTCTCATTTTTTCTGTATAGCTGGGAGCCAGAAAGTGGTCTTGTGGGGTGTGAGCGCCTTGTTGCTGGCTTCTGGAAGCACCTCAGCATCCCCAATCCATATTGCTGTAAGGTGGGGACAGAGTTGAAGGCATTACCTCCATGGATCAGTTGAGTGTGAGATATGTTCATGACCCATTACTTCAACTGTCATTTGTTCTAGAGAAAGAGAAGGAGCTGTTTGCCCAAAGTATGCAGGAAGAAAATGTCAAAAATGACACCCTTTTGGAAAAGGTGATGCCTATTGTTTCAGTGAATTAAAATGCCCTGAAGAGCAACTGATATTGAAAATTTCTTGTAGAGGTCAGAAAATACCAAACCAATTGTGATTCCAAAATCACAACTAAGTGTCCCATTGCCACAAAGACAAAAAAGAAAGGTAGAGAACTTCAACACCCTCTAGACATAAACAATATTGGTTAATTCACTCTGAAGAAAATGTTTCAAGATGAGCCTGAGGATAGCACCTCTCCACTATCAACTGTGGTTGTCAATAGAAGAAAAAATGTGAGTTAAATTGGAATACTTTTTCTTACCTTGAATTGGAATTTACAAAATGGAAAAAACAACAGGATGAACAGGCCTTGACTAAGACTACTGAAGCTGAATGTTTGTTTGAAGGAGCTCCAAACAAGGAGGTATGTGAAGCTTGGATTGTCTGCTGATTCAATCACTCATAGTGAGAAAAGTTTGAAGACATGTCCTCACCATCCTCCTCAAGCTCTCTTTTTCATGGCTCACCAGAAAGATTGTTACCAGAAAAGCATGATCACATGGCTGTGGATGACCCACCAACATCAACCTCTCCAAAGGCTCCCTTTGTTCAGGCTATCATCTCTGACAGAGTTCCCAGACTTCCTGTTCAAAAAAAGCATCCTTCCACAATGTTTTTATCATCATCAAGGTTAAATGAACTACCAAGCCATCACTCTCCTTCCACTCACATGGCCTCTGGGCTCTCAACAAAACAAATTCTTAGCCAGGGTGCTTTGGTGCCCACCCTCATAAAAAATATAGTCTCAAGCAGCCCACAAAAGTGCTCATGGGCTGGTCCACTTGAACTGAGGCATCATACTGGGGCTACCCAATCTCGAACAATGCAATTCATCTGCAATATTGGTCTTTTCAAAAAAACTACACCCAAATTCAAGAGGCTAGAAATGGCAAACATTCTATCAGAACTGAAGAAGGTTCAGTTGATGAGCTTTCATGATGTAGAAGATTTCTACATTATCTCTCAAAGCTGCAAACCTCCTTGCCAGTTTGGCCAGTTTGGCCCTCGTACTCCAAGAGATGCAGCCTTGTTCTCTCTGGTCATAAAGATGATGACAAGAGCAAGAAAGGTCAGCTCTATCATCTAAAGGCTAATATTGGAAAGTCTAATGACCATATCTTATTTCTCTAAGGTTGCTTTGCTACCTCTAACATCTCATGGCCACCTGATTGGGCATATCATTTTTCTTCCTGAGGCTTTACAAGCCAACATTCACAATTTTCTTCAAGTCCCTTCAAATTTCAATGGAGTTACTGGTGAAAGTTTGACTGCAGCCATTATTCTGTGGACACTTCAACACCGTACCCCTTATCTCAGCCCTTTCAAAAAATTCCCCCAAAGGCTGATCACTGACGTCCCCAAAATCAAACACCAAGAAAATTTTCTTCAAGCCAGAAAAAAACTTATTCTTGCCATCCAAATGCTGGGGTTCCCTCATAAACTCTATGAGTTCTTTCATGATACAGTGAAAGATAGAACCTTTTCTATCTGGTGGAAGACTCTCAATGACAGTGAAGCTAGTGCTCTGGAGACTTCAAGGCTCCAGGACATCCTGGAGACCACATATGCAAGGCATGTTGGGTATGAAAAAAATGCCCGAGTCATATTTGTGCATGTTTCAAGCCTTGAAACTATTCACATGATTCCCAAGCTTGTCAACAGAAGGCAGGGATATCCACGCAGGGTACAGTTCTATACCTATGGAACTTCTGAAGCCATACCAAAAGTTCTCTGGGGAATTCGAGAAATTTATCCATGTGGTATGATGGATTTTTATCTTGCTTGCTCTATCACTAAAATATTTTCTTCCCCAGGAGGAGTTGTTACATTTACTCCCTGTGCTTTCCTCAAAAATCCACTTCAAGTGATGGACACCTTGAGAAAAATTCACAAGCACCCATTGTGGATTTCTTATATTCTTCCGCAGGCTCTTGGCATGCTAGCAAAATTGTCTTGTATGGTTGGAGATGGAGATCCCCTAATTTTGAAAAAATATGATGAGTAAGTTTTTTGAAATCTTCATCTCCCAAAAAAAAAAAAACTGAGCTGTAAACACCTAGTCTACATTTCCCTTACACCTGGGTTTTGAAGGCCATTGAGGAGGGAGTGGTTGCTCTCTTGACCAGCCCCCAAAAGGTCAATGATGGCTGGATCCAGGATTTTTTCAAGCTACAACCACCCTCAGCTCGAGATGCCCTTGAAATTGCTATTGGGGGTCTTGAAGCAAAATTCAAAAATGCACCAGTATTCCAGTGGAATGGGCTTATTGAGAAAGCAATTGAGTCCGACCTCAAGGAAATGCAAAAAGAATTGGGTATAATGATGGAGTACAGGAGGTATGTTATCATCACTAGTGATGAAGATCATAAGCTGCGTCAATCTGAGATTGGGGTAAGTTGTGCCTTTCCACTCTGAATAAATAACTGACAAATTTTGTTACTCATCTAGGTGGAATGGGTCAACATTTCAAAGTTCAAGTTCGAGGACGACTTTTACTTGAAATAACATGTGTTTCATTGAAAAGAGAGAGAGAGATCATTTTTGTGAACTGGACAGTACAAATATGCATACAATAAAGCAATTTTTGACAATCTATCAACGGAAGAAGACATCTGATGTGTTAAAGCTGTATGCCTGAGCTGCTATTAAAAGCAGACCTCCTCAAAGATCAGAGTCCAAGGCGTCTGGTCAGGGCGATGTTAAGGTGACGGCAGTCCTCCGCGGAGGACAAGAGATTGCTTAGGTTCTGGCTAGCTCCGAGTCGCCCAGCATTAACAATGAGGTGATTGCGGAGTTTTCAATACGGTGGGTATTTCTAAACGGGAGGGAGAATGTCCGAGGGCGTGATACTAGTTCTCGTCGAGGTCTAGTGGCTGTTGCATCATATGGCAGAAGCCAACTGGGAATAAACCGGTTAACTCGTTGCAATCAAGATGTTGTGGCCAAATTTCCGCAGTGGCCGTACCAAGCCTGACGTAGTATACTTAGTCGTATTTCCATCGACTTATTCCACACTAGAAAAGCCCCGGAATGCTGGAAGTTCCACGCCAGAGTTGTCTCCTCACAGTGTTTTCTTAGCAGCCGAGGGGCTTGCTCTTCATTGCCTTCGAGTTCTGTGTGGCCCAACGTCCAACTAATGAAGGTTCGAGGTTCGGGTGCTCATAGACGATCATGATGTGATCTACAAGAAGACTATAGCCAGTGAAGGATTGGGCTTTCAAAAGGCGATGCTGTGAGCGGAGGGAGGTAACCGCTGCGTGAATGACTTATCCTGGAACTGGAAAGGACTGCGGGTCGGCTCACCTCTGCAATTTGGTACTAAAAAGGCTCCCCAAAGGTGGACGGCTCAGCCACTCTTGGGCCTTGATCTGGCGGTGGCATGAGGGCCTTGAGATGTTCACATTTCCGAAACGGCTATCCCGTGCGGTCTCATCAAATCTGTGGGTACAGTTTTGTAGAAAAGGTTAGCTCTGTGTAAAGTTGAAAGGTGTTTTAGACGAACTTGAATTGGGGATCGAGTTGAAGACTTGCCTCTACTTCTATATGGTCTGGTGCGACGCCATACCTCACGAGTCCGTGAGGTGAGGGGACTTGCGTTGAAATGAGGCAAGAGTCTGAGAAGGCGAGAAGCGATCGATGTAGAAAGCAGAAGGCCCTCCGCCAATGATGGCCAACTTTACATAAATAAATGTGCCAGCCATGTTGCAAGCCACAAAATGACGAAGTCAACAAAAACCTTCGTTTGTATAGGTAAAAGTACAATACACTCAGATAAATACTTGGAGAGGATGTCTATCATAAACATTTTTTCCTTCGCTGAGTTCGCTCAAATCAGGGTAGAAGGGAACCAGGGCATCCTCCGCGCCAAGGTACAGCGCATTGTAAGTACGCCAGTAAACCTCGCGAACCTTTCGGGCCGGATGGAACAAACCCTGCAGCACGTAACTCAACAACACGCCCGGTCCCAGCGTCACCCGCATAGCCTCAATCGCGTCCATCACTGCTCCAATAACGTGAGGGGATGTCTCGAAGCAGTTGGGCCACACAAGGTTCATGAGATGGAGCATCGAGTCCTCGCAACCGAGACCTGCAACTCCTAGAGCAAGATGCTTCACGATGGTGCTAGCCGTCTGTCTGTGGACAAGGTCTCTGTCGGTGAGAGCATCCTCAAGCATTGTGACCACGGAGTCACAATAATACGCCGATTGTGGACCAACGTATTCGAAAACGAAGGAGAGGGCTTTGAGACAACCTGTTCGCACGTTTAGCTCTGCAGTTCGGTATTCATTCAGAATCGCTGGAATGCATGTGAACGGTCCACAAGTTTCAGCCACGATGGCAATAGCCACCGTACTGCATACTCGACTTTGTCGTTCCTGCACACGAAGGTTCGTCAACAGCACGGAGAGCACATCTTGGGGTCCCAAACTTTTCGCGATGTAGCCAAAGGAGTTGACAGCAGCCCTACGGATGCCTTTTTTGTGTGCCTTCAGAAGATCTAAAAGCTCGAAACAGATACGCATCCACTCTCGTGCAGGCACAAATTCGGCACCTCGATCAGCTAAGTGTATGCAATGAGTATCCATGGTTTTGGTAACACTGATAACCAAAAACTCACCAATACGACCAATCAAATTGATAGACGCCTCTTGTACTTTCTCGTGTCGATTACGGAGAATGGGTGTCATTCTCGGTACTAAAAAAAAATCCAACATCAGCTTCAGAGCGCAAGCGGTATAAAAGAAGACTCACAGAGATCCTTAACGGGGGGGTTCATTTGGGTCATTCCAACAACGTTTGCGATGGCACCTTCAGCGGCTATGATACTTCCGAGTGTATCTGGGTATTCTTCTCCCAGCTGTTCAAACAGCACGAGGCCGAGCTTGCTCAACAGCTGATCCTCTCCGCATTGCTTGATTACGACAGCCAAGCGAGTAGTCAGATCGGCTGCTTGTTGCCGAACCTTTGCACTCTTGTTGTTGAGACGCCAGAGAATCGTGGAGACGATTTGAGTCAGGTAAGGCTTGACACGGATGCCCAAAGCGTTTACCACAGTCCCGAAACCATCAAGCATGACCTGATCTTCCGTTGTCTGCTCTTGGAAAGAGTAGATGATGCCATCGACCAGCCTAACCTCCAGCCTCTCGTCGATATCTGAGGCTCCAAGGGTGGCAACAACCTTCGTAATGGTCTCCATTACCATCTTTCGGTAGGGTTCGGCTTCGTCCTTCAATTCATTAACGATCCTCCCAACAATCTCAGCCACACCAGACTTCTGTGCAAGCTCGACAGTGGTTTCCACTACTTGTCTGTAATTCCGCCTGTCTAGAGCCATACGACGGACCCAAAATGCTTTGAAGAAATCGGGAAGTATATCGTTTTTGATGTATTGGGGGGTTACACCTTCAGTGGCGGCGCATTGTTTGACAACCTTCAAGACGATCTTTTTCATCTCCTCGTCAGACGTTTGGAACTCACGAATGAGAATGACTGTGACTTCTTTGGTGTAGTAAGAAGCGTATTCGGGGTCCATAAGGGGAATGATGAAGCCAATAGCCTTCAAGAAGGCTGCAAGACCTTTGCCGCGGTGGAGACGGATGCCCAACCAGAGAGGTTTCAAGACGTTGTCAAAGGATTCGATACCGTAAGGAGCAGCAGCTTCTGCCAACGCGGCTAACCCGAGAGCTGTCATAGTCCTGACTTTTTGCTGCTCGTCAGATAGACCATGCGCAATGCAGTCCACCAAGTTCCGAAGATGGGGTAATACCGCGCAGCCCATCATGATCGCAATTTGTTGAACAATTCGGATACCAGTGTGCCTAGCTTGCCATGACTTTTTAGAACGGCAGACGGCTTTGAGGAAAGGAAGGAGAGATGGGATGCCCAAGGCGGAAGCGACAACGGAGAATGCGCGAGCAGTCGTGTTGCGTACGTACTCGTCGGCGTGATCGATATCGGGGCGCATTGTCGATATCATGTGGGCAAGACCAGCAGCCTTGGAAAGGTTGGAAATGATCTCGCGGCCTTCTACACGGGCATAATAGTCTTCGTCAATGAGGAGGGGCTCGATGACAACGAGGATCTTGTGAACATATGGTCGAACGAGGTCGTCCAGTTTGTATAATACGCGATCAATAACCTTGACGAGAAGATGTCGCTCTTGATCTTCGAGAGTGCGCTCCATTAATAGAGGAAGAATTTTATCGAAAAGGGGGCCGGCGCCAAATTCACGAGCTTTGTCCGTGATCTGACGAAGTGCTGTTTTACGGACTGGGGGAGTACCGTTCTTTATTTTCAAAAGAAGTCGCATAATCTTCCGCTCCTTCATCTCGTCCACTGACAACTCCGTTTCGTCTTCCTCCTTGAGAATTTTGGCAAAGTATTGGGCGTCCTCAGCCTTGAAGAAGGCCAGGTTACCGACCCCAGGAATCTCTGTAGGGAGTTCTGGAGCGAGACCGGCGGCGGCAGCCGCAGCAGCTGCGTCAGAACCTTCTTGGATCTGGAAACCTCCCACCTCGGTTATGGGAGTCGCCATGAATTTTCGGGGAGCGACCATGGGGGCATAACCTGGAGGTGGAGTGACGATGGCATAGCCGCTCGTAGGTAAAACGGCATCGAGTTCCTCGTCAGTCAGGTAACGATTGTGTTTGTCTTCCTGCATAAACCCTGGAGCGTTCATGATAATGGGGGTCATAGGTACGTCCACATTTGAAGCGACAGGTGTCTGATCCCAACGAGACCGTTTGGGGGTCTCACCAACGGCGGCTTCAGCAGGGGTCGCATCCCACCGTGACCGTCGTTTCTTGGGCGCAGATGCCTCCAAAGCTTCCTTCGACCATTCACCTGTGTCCCGCTGGTTTGGGTCTGCGTTCTCGTCCGAGGGTTCAGAAACATCCCATCTGCGCTTTCGTTTCATTCCTGCATCCTTATTTGCCAGCTCCTTCGCAGCGGCAAGCTCTCGTGAGACAGCTTCAATCTCGGCGGCAGGGGGAGTTTTGTCCAAGTCCATCTTCATTTTCTCGTCCTCCCTATCCTTCCTCTTCTTCTCTTCAATCGCCTTCTTTACCCTCAACTCCTCTTGCTCCAACCGAGAAAGCCTCATAGCATCTTTGTAACCACCCTCGACCTCCTTCCCCTCCTCATTCTGCTGGAAGGCATCCGCGCTATCAACAGCTACGCGGGCGAAACGACGGTTATGATAATCCGACTGTCGAGCAGCAATTTGTCGCTTGGAGGCTGTTTCTGCGAAAGGATCAACATCTTCTTCTTCAGCAAGGTCCGCAAACTCTTGAAGAATTTCCTTCGGAGCTGTGTACGAGTCTATCAATCTGGGTGACCCGGGGGGAGACATTATACCTCGATTCGAGAGAGGGAAGTGAGGAGTTAGTTGGCAAGGAAGGTGTTTGGTCGAAAGACGTGACTGGAATCACAATGACAAAGCCTAACAAAATAATCCCACGCCACACTTGACTATAAAGAGCAAAACTTTTTTAATTTTCTTCACCGTGCAACATGCCTGGTAAGTTCACATCTTGTTCACATATCTTCTCACTTCACGATGATTTCGTTGCCGCCCCAGTCGTAGCACAACGCTTTGACGATTGGTTGAGCACATGCCAAACAGTTGCACCTCTGATTTTTTTCTCCTGGATTTCTTTCTATCATCTGAGCTGACTTTACCCTTCCTCTAGGACATTCATCACCACCTCCTTGATCTATTGTTTCGCTTCGCGGTTAGAGATTTAAAAATTTTATGATTGTGAGTTTCTGGCTCTTTTTTTTCTTAAGATGATGCGAACACACACCAACGTCCAAAGCCGCGTGACGGCGATGGGGAAACCAATACAAAAAATACTAAGAACAGCCAGCTGATCTTTTCCGGTTCTTCTCACCAGCTTGTTACAATTGCTAACGCACCCTTCTTCTGCTAGGTCCTTGCGAGTATGTCTTCGACAATCTTGCTAACCAACTCTTACCAGATTCCCGCGCAACTACCCATAGTCATTATGTGAGGCTCTTTTCGTCATCTCTATACACCACCACCTTCCTGCCTCATCTCAATGATGATAAACGACCACATTCGCAGTTTCCACTCTAGCGCCCTCCTTTGGAGTACTCCCCCAATGCGGAACGTCTATATTCCACCTCCTCGTGCTGAACCCAAAAGGCATTGAGGAGTTCTTGGCCGCCATTCGTGGTGTGCGCTGGGCGGGATGCGGGGGTCGGCCCGATGCGAGTTGAAACGACCTTCCTTTGGATGTCTGATCTTTTTTGGGGCTTTTGGCAATGTTTTGTTGATTATCCTTACTAACATCTTGTTATTCTCCAGGTTCTTCGTACGTTTCAGAGGGCTCTCTTTATAAATTTGTTACCTCTTAATTATAATGAATTCATTGTCAAGACCTTCGCTGTGTGATGATTCAGCTCTGTCTGAAGTGGACCATGTGCATGCGCAGAGTTGAACTGCCTTGCTCCTGGCAGCTTCATAATACAGTATAATTGTTATCTATCACTATTGTCAGTGAGGCTCGGGAAGAAAAGAAAAAGAAAAACAATCGTTCGGTAGACCGAGAGGTACGTATATTTACACGACAGCTAAGAGAGCGAGAGACGGGAAATGTTCGCCAAAGAACAGCTCATAAATAACAGTTATCTGCTATCGCGTTCGTCCATAACCATGCCTGCTAGAAGGGACGTCATAAAGATGGGATGGTGAAAATGAAAAATAAATCATGACAAAAATCATATAGTCATTATAAAAGTGCGCAATCGTTACCACCACGATTTTGACCATTTCCCCGGAGAGTCTAGATATCCAGCGCCAGGACTATCATAGAGAAGAGACCCAGTTCCCTTTCCGAATATTCCAGCTGGACTGTCGTCATACGCGTTCATGCGGTTGAGCTCGTCATCTAATGCCGTCCTCGGATCGTGAGGATCAAGGATGGAACGCGAGCCAGGTGTGCGGAAGCCGAACGGGGTACGGAAAGGTGAGTCGTCGAGAACGCTGGAGAACATCAATCTTTTCGGCGTCACAGGCGCCGCGCCGTTCGTGCCCGTTTGCTTTCGGGGGGTGCGCATAGGATCAGCCTCGTCTTCTACACGAGCCTCTTCTTTGCCCGCATTGCTGGGACCAGCACCATATGATATGGTAGGTGGTGGGTCGAGATTCGATTTGTAATGAGCCAAGCTTGCGGAAGGGCTCATATGCAATCCCTTGTGCGAAATAGGGGTCCGCATGGAAGAAATCTGAAGCCGAGTGCGAGGTGGAGTGGAGGGTATCATAGAGGTGGACGGAGGGGGCGTCGTTGGGCGCCCTATATCACTCGAAATGAGTTGTGTTCCCATCTTCAACGGTTGGGAAGGACTAGTTCTCCGATTCAAGGTAGGAGACGCAGCGAGTAGGATCTTCTGCTTGGAAAAATTGTGAGAAATGTGAAAAGTTACATGGAATAAGAAAATCACCTTGGACTTTCGATTCGCTTGCTTTCCTTCGCCCTTCTTCCGTAACGGAGAGTTAGTGTCTTCACCATCGGACATAACGTTGAAGTCCAGAAGCTCTATTCCCGGTTGCAAGAGGCCTCCTTCTTTTGGCGATTCTCCCCAAAACTGTACAGGTCCCAACAAGGAAGCGTTGAAGATGTCATCCTCGTCCCCTGGGACAGAAGCGGACGAAATCATATCCAAATCATCATCCAATCTTGAGATAGTTATAGAAGCGTCGATCTTGAACAGATTGCCCGAATGACTACTAGGAATATCCATTTCTACATCACTCGTAGGCAGTGATGATGGAGGGGTCAATGAGCTACGGTTTGGTGTAAGCCCTGGAACAGATATGGCTGACGAAGCAGACGATATTGAGGAAGAGGGAGGAGGGTCGGACCGTGAATCCGTTTCAACGCATTCTGGCGAGGATCGAGTAACGGACTCCTCTTTCATGGAGAACGGTCCCGATGGGGGATTTGAGGCTGAAGACGAAGGAATGACATTTGAGACCACCCTATTAAACGCAGCAGCAGCTGGCAGGGGTGGAAATATAATCTCGGCAGGCAGTGTCTGGTGTTGGGATAGACAAGTCTCATAGTAGGATTGATGGTGAGGTGTGGGCCGCATTGGTGGAAAGTAAGGATGGGTTATGAGCGGGGCCATCATGGTGCTTGAGGCGAATTGGTCTTTCTTCGCCCGTTTCGTCTTTCTGGTCTCCGTATCGTCGTCCTGATCCGCACGCTTCCGGGATTTGGCTTTAGGCTTTGCGCTACCCGCTTGTTTCTCCTTTGCATCAATTCCATTGATGATATCTTTGCAGAGTTGTTTTCTAAAGCCTCCGCCTTTAAAACACTCAAGATCTTCGTCCCAAATCGCCCACAAGGTCCTACCAACTGCCCTTTCTCGGGGAACTTTTCGGAAGCATATGGTCGTACTCAGAACATGCCGAATGCTGTTCATCCACGTCGTTTCACCACGTTTATAATACGGATGCACGATGGTGATCCAGTCATAAATCTCTTGAAGCGTAAGACGATGTCCCGGGGAGGAGAGAATTGCCTGACCAACTAGAGCTGCATAAGAGAGGTCTGGCTTGTTCGGGGAGTACGGCCCTGGAGGGAGCTTATAAGGAAGATTATCGTACTGGTCCTCAGAAGGCAATGGTTCCATCAGACCAGGAGAGGAAACTAGATTGACGACTCTGCGCGAAGGAGATGTAAGTGGCGAAGAAGGAGCCGGGGGTGAAGAGGGGGGAAGAGGAGATCTGGCCGCCTTGCGCGAAAGTGCTTGTGTGCGGTGCGGTTGCGGAGTGAGGGGAAGGGTAGATGAACTCGCTTGAGCGCTCCTGTGTGGCACGGGAAGGTGAGGGTAAGCCATATACGGGTATCCATAGTATGCTGGCTGGGTCTGAAAGACCACAGGGCGAGTTGGAGTGGGTGTCTCAGTTTTACAAGCGACCTCCTTCAATGGACGTCAGAGTGTCTCAAAGGGTATGATACCGATCGTTACCTTTGAGGGCTGTGAATGGCTAGTGGCAATGGTATGATCACGGTAGTATTTGTTCTTCTGGGGTGTTACTGGCGGAGGGTCGACCACCTAGCAATTATGATGAGATCAGTGGTATCAGACACGCGTCGAACGCGTCGGCTTACCTTTTCCTGAGAGGCAGAATCATCGCCAGGAATAGGCCCACGGCGGTCGTCGCGTGATTGCATAAAGGTATCCAGGTTGAGGCCAGATTGAGACGCGTTACTAGGTGAGGGGGAAGGTGGGTGTGGCATGGCACCTCTGCTCGACAAGTCGCGTTCTTTTTCCCTCCGGCTTTTCTTTTCTCTTCGACTCTGACGCCTCTGCCTTGCTATGACCATCTCCATGTTGTCGAAGTGGCGGTGGGGGAGGCCGCCTTCGTGAGGTTCAGATTTGATGGGGGTAGCTGGTGGGGTAGCGTCTCGCAAGGAACTGGTGCTTCCACGGGACAATGAGCGCGACAAAGCGCTACTTGAGGTCGTGGATCTTGAGTTTGGGCGTAAATCTGAGCTTGACCTTGATCTGCGACCGCTTTCGCCTTCGGTGACGCGTGAAGCCAGGGCATTATCGGCGGTAAGGAACTGACGCATCTGGTCACTGCGCTTGTTCAAGTCTTCGCGAGTTATTCCAAGGGTGTGAAGGAGCTGAGATATGGGAGAGACTTGTGGGTCTGCCATGGCGAGGGCAAGGTTCAGAGTGAAGAGGGCGATGAGGAAAGTCGTAGTACAAGGGGGGGAATTTTGAAATGAGTGTAAACACCGCTACGTGAAAATAGGTATCTCAACAGGCAGGCTTGAGGCAGCCGTGAAAAAGAGAGGATAAAGAGGAACAAGGGAGACTCTGAACGCTGAGCGTGGCAGAATTGAAAAGTAACGGCGGCGTAGAACTGGCGTAAAGCTCAGATCCCAGATTTGGGCGGCAAATTGTCCATCACGAAACAATGAATAACAATGGCATCAATATATCGTACACATACACTACAAGAAATTAAGGCGAAAAATCTAATAAACCTACGTTAGACACCCTCGTCGGTCGTCCCGGAAATGATACGCACCATCTTCGTCAAGAAGTGTCCCTTCGTCCAAGCATGCTTGCACGTACTCCGATATAATCAGACGTCGTCTTCGTGGCCTTGTAAAATGTCAGCTCCCTCGCAATGCACTCGACAGCCTCTTACTTCGATGTGCGCTTCATGAGCTCCAAGCGCCGACTGTCGTCCCTCTTGTCGATAATAATATGAGTCAGCTTGGGTTCGTCGAGGTCGACAATCTTTCCCCCGTTATCGGCGATCACTTTTGAGAGGTCGACAAAGCTGGGCGGTGCACAATCAGTCACTGGCTCAATGCACACACGGAGGACCACAACATGCCTTTGCTTGATATCCTTTTCGTATCTGGTTTTCACGATCATCTGGTTTCGCTGAGCGTTTTCTGGAGAGTCGAGGTAGAAGCATCTTTCGAAAATTCATCATCACCCATCGTCACACCGGTATTAAATATGGACTCACAGATGCTTGAAGATAAGATCTTGGTCGTATTCCATTGCGGCCTCCGTTTCTCCCATCTTCACGTCCACACAGTCCTATAACAAATCAACAGATACTCCGACTCAAAGGCGGCGGGACTGACGGTAGACAGTGATTCACTTCCTGTAGCTGCAGAAGCTATGACAGAAGGCTCATCCGCGGATTCCACTTTGAGCCAGTCATCCAGATCCACCTCTTCCGGTTCCAAAACGTCAGCGTTGTCGGAATCGTCGTCAGTTGCGGAATAATCATCCTGTTCCTCCTTGGCCTCCGCATGAAGCTTTTCATTCTTATCATCAATCTTGAGCCAATCTGCCAACGAGGGATCAATGTCATATTCTTGTTCCTCAACTTTTGGAACCATTTCCTCCTCGAGCTTCGCACTCGGGTCTTCTTTGAGCGTGGGTGCTTCGAAGGCCTGGTCTTCGTCCTCCTGCATGTACTCATCCGTCGATGCCCGCTCGTCCGTCGCACGAAAGAAATATCTAAAGCTCTCTGAGAAACTGAGCGTAATGTAACAGCTTTAATGTCGACTAACTTTTTGCGCAAGGGAGCAGGCTCGCCTAGAGCCACTGAATCTGTGATCCAATTTGGCTTTATCACATCGTACACATTTTTGTCGATCAGCAGCTTCAAGTCATACGCTAAGGCGATGTCAGCACTCAAGGTAACGTTGAGTGATAGCTCAACACAGACGAATGGTATTGCCCTCATATACAATGAACAATTCTGGTTGATTATTGGCAACTTGGGCACAGGATCCGCCGTTGGCGTGAATCCTAAAATGCAACTTGTAAGTCGTGAGCGATTACGAGAATGTTTGAGAATAGAATACAATTTCATCAGTTCTTTCCTTTCTTCATCACCCGTTCTGGATTTAGGATCCGCCATAACCACTGGAGTAAGGCGTATAAGCACCTGATAGATGGAGCAGGAAGCAAGGAGCTCGCCAAACTTTAGCCCATCCAGGATATCCGTCTTTACTCGTACTCCCTTCAAATTTGGGCCCTTATATGCTGGGAGGACAGTTGCCTAAACATAGGAATGAAAATTTGATGAAAAAAGGGATATCATTTTATTACTTTTTTCGCTGTTGTTTTGCGTTTCTTGGAGGATACTCTACAAAAGGTGAGTTAGCAGAGAAGTTTCTGGTGGGTTTTTTTATCCAACTCATACCCCGCGTCGCTCTCCATTTTGCGCTTCTTCTCCGACCGCAGGCTTTCGAAAACAGCTAAACTGCGTGTAAATTTTACAAAAAGAAAGGCAAGCTAAAATCACCAACCTGTAGCAGTCATGCAATCCGCAATGCTTAAGTCGTCTCGGATGGATAAGGCACGGGGGAATCGCATGGTAAAGCCCATATGATATTGATCTAGAAAAGAAAATGACATCGTCATTCAGGTCAATGCACATTTTTTCGCACCTGACGGCGTGATCTCAGCAGCTTTGACTTTCAGTATAAATGAACTTGAAATGATGTCAGTGGAAGATGTTCACGGCTCTTAAACTTTCAACGTACTCCTCCGGTTCTAGATAGAGGTCTCCCTTGTCTTCATGAGTCCGCTTGGCAGTCTGAAGGAATTCGGGGGGATGCTTTGGATCCCAGACCTTCCATGGTTTATCTCTCACCCAAACGTAGTCGGCGAAGGACAGCCCAGAACCGATACGAACAAAGGTGCTGTATCTAAAGATGTTCGTCACGCCTTTATCTTGAAGGGTCGTCAAGCTCCTCTTACTTTGGCTCTTCGTCATCCTCGTTTGCTCGGCGGTCATCCAAGACAGCACAGATGAGCGTTGAAACGCCTCCACCACGCTTTCCAGTTCCATAGTTCCCGGCTGAGGGAACGCAGGGGTTAGAAAGATCCCCACGACAAGCTATGACATACCAACAACGAGAACATCAACAGTTTCTCCCATATTATCCTATTCAAAACCTCAAAATCCTTCCGAAAATGATCAGAGAGAAAGGCGCACCATATATTCGGGTTTCACCTAACGGTCCACATCAATAATTAAATTTCAAAGAGAGAAAGGCCAGGTGCACCTTGATCCAATCCATATTCCTTCCATTTAAAACGTACTTGGATAACGGATGTTTGATAACCAAGCCCTCACCGCGGTTACCCATCACTTCGTCCATTCTTTTTCGGATGTCTTTCGCGGTAGTGCCTTTGTAGTCGACCGCATATTCAATTCTTCCGGTGATCTCCTTGAGGCAGTTTCGCATATTCTTCTTTCGAAAAGCTGTCGATTTATGGAGAAGGGATTGACCGTTCAGGTACAAAAGATCAAAAACTTTGACTATTCAAAGGGAACTTAGTATGTAATAGGGAAGTCAAACAAACGAACACTCACAACAAGGGCGCGGGTTGTGCTCTTTCTTAGACTTGTCTACGGAATGATGACCAAAAAGAAAGACGAGAATAGCTCAACTCAACGAACCGAGTGCTGCCGTCTTCAATGTCCCGAACGGTAGATTACGCTCAGACACAGGATCCCAAACTAGCATTTCACCGTCTAAAATTATACTAGAAACCTGTGAGAATATGTATTGAGATTGGAAATAAAGGGCTCACTCGTCCACTCGAGGATCAAAGGCCTTGTCTATAAACGGAGTCAAGCTTCCCGTGCCAACGTGTTTCCCATACAGATATGTGTAATCCTTTCCTTTCCTGAAACTGGTTGAGAGTGATGACCTGAAAATGAAAAATGACAGACCGAGAAAAATATAAATATTCGTTGCCTCTCTTGTGCAGTTGCATCCTCTCTCCGTCGAGTTTCTCCTCTATAAAGAACTCGGAACCACTCATTTCTCGGACAGTTTCTTCGATCTTCTTCGTTGGACGCTTACACAACATTGGCGCGAAAGCATGAAATAACTGGACTGCTTTATCCTGGTCAAGTTGTCGCAAGTCTGAGATGAAGCAATAAAAAGGTAGCCTACTTCCGCGTTGAGCCTGAAGGAAGGATCCCAAAGTTCCCATGCAATCTTTTTGAGATCGGAACAAGTATTGTATAGGTCCTGAGCATCTGGGTGAAACACTGAAAAAATAGTGGTCTCCTTTACAGATATGATCATATCTGCAAAATAGTAAGCGTAAAAATCTAGTACTTTCAAAATGAAAAAGCCGAAGGACCTTTCAATATAATACGAACGATCCAGCGTTGCTCTTGGGCCGTCGAACGGTTGTATATCCGTCGCAAGATACCCGACTGAATGTCTCTGGAGAAACATCAATATATTGGCGCTCTGAAGACTTCAGGTCATACTGTTTGCCCATATTTTTGGCCAGTTCGTCAAGGATGTCATTCAACTCGTCAATAGACAAAGATCCCTCAATAACGGAGGACCGCTTGCTAACGACCTCGTACAGAACAGTCGGAAAATCTCCTGAGGTTTTCTATGTGAAGGTTACTATGAGCCTCAACCGTTGAGACGGAGGTAAAGCGGCGCACTTCTCGTTCAGTTGGTTTCTTCCAGTTCAAAAGACGGATGGCATCAGGATCTCGCATGCCCAAAGGAATCAACTTAATGTAGGTTTTCGCAAGATTTTTCTCTTTCAAGCCATAGACAGCACGTTCTCGGTCTTTCTGGAGGGAACAAATGATGAAGAATAGGAGAACAGTAAATCTAACGAACCTGAGGTAGAATCAAACGCAAGACGGGATAAAGATCGTATCCTTTCTCCTCACGCCAGTGCTATGGACGAAATCATGAGTTTGACTGGCGCTTCATAACAGAATAGCGGTGCACATTGAACCACGTCTCGATTAACTTCCTCCGCCTGTCCTGTTTCCTTTCAACTTGAAGCTTGTCAAAGAGACCAACAAGAACTCCAAAAGGTGCACTTCCAACATTCTGAGGGGGCGCAGGATATGTTTGTGACTCTGCTAAGGGTTCAAGTTTCCGTTCTGGAGAATTCGGGGCGGAAGATGGAGCAGGAGTTGGTTGCATCATCTTTATTTAGTGCTTGCACAGAGAGTAGCTTATGTGCATGCGGAGCGGTTTGGTCACAGCCTCGTGACTCATTGCGGACGCGTTCTTTGCACAGGTTTGGCTTTTGATCTGGTCAGCCACGTCTGTGCAAAAACAGTTTGTCCTCGGTTCTTACTCACCACTATCTTACTTGGATCTTACTCTTATCATGACTGATACCAAATCACCATTCCACAGCAAAACCACACACGATCCAAAGATGATTGGCCTCTGGAGGGTTGGGAGAACGATTGGGAAGGGCAGCTCTGGTGCATTTTCTTCACCCTTCGTCCTCAAATAGCTTGTTTGATGCGTATACTGAGTAGGACGTGTTAGAGTCGCACGGCACTCAACAACAGGCCAGTATGCCGCTATAAAGATTATCTCTAAAACCTCTTTGGCTTCACGGACGTCACTCAATAAATTGGCTGACGAGGCAGAGCACAGGCAACTCTCAGTCGAACGAGAAATTGTCGTCATGAAGTTGATCGACCATCCGAATATCATGCGGCTCTATGACGTCTGGGAGACTTCCACCGATCTGTATCTTATTCTGGAATACGTTCAAGGCGGAGAACTCTTCGAATATCTCTGTAACAAAGGCCGCCTGCCTACTAGCGAAGCTCTCTCTTACTTTCAACAGATCATTATTGCCGTGGATTACTGTCACCGTTTCAACATTGCTCACAGGGATCTCAAGCCCGAAAACATCCTCCTCGACCAGGACTTCAAAATCAAAATTGCTGACTTTGGTATGGCCGCCTGGCAAGCCGACCCGAAGGGAGTCGATCTTCGAACATCTTGCGGCAGTCCTCACTACGCTTCTCCAGAAATCTGCAACGGGGAGGCTTACAATGGCGCAGCAGCCGACATCTGGTCTTGTGGTGTGATACTTTTTGCCTTACTAGCGGGAAGGCTGCCTTTCGATGATGACGACTGCCCCACCTTGCTCGAAAAGATCATTATAGGAAAATTTGCAATGCCAATCGACATTGACGACGATGCGAAGGACTTGTTGAGCCGCATGCTTTCCAAAGACGCGAGCAAACGAATCACTATGCCTGAAATTCTCCAGCATCCCTTTTTCTTGTCTCAAGCACCCGCGACCTTCGGTCACGTTGCCCCAGACTTGGATACTATTGCGCGCCCTATTGCCAGCCTCGATATGATTGACACTGACATATTTGCAAACCTACGTACCCTCTGGCATGGCACTCCCGAAGATGACATTGTTGAGAGCTTGATGAACAATGAGCGGAACTGGCAAAAAGGCATTTATCACATGCTCCTCGATTACCGCGGGAAACACTTGGAAATCCGCGCTGAAGAGGAGGAAGAACTCGCCAGGCTGGAACGCAGAAAAATCAAACAGGCCCGAAGAAAACGAAACCGCTCTCCGGCCTGCATACCCCCTCGAGATGGACCGCCCACCCCCCGGCGAGCGTCTGGTCACCAACGCTGTCAACCTTCCCTATCAGGATCGATAGAACATCAGCCAAGTCAGAGGAAGGCCCTGCCTCTTACTCCAAATATAATTGCTTCTACTCACTCGCCATCTACTTCGCATCCAAGTTTATCACCGACTTCTCCTCTCTGGGAAACTTTGAACCTACCGCCTTTGACCGTTCCCGAGTTACAGGATAGCAAGATACAAAATTTCTTCCATCAGATCGTCTCCCATCTCAATGCACTCCAGGTCGGTTCACCAGATCTAGATGTCGCTTCTAGGATTGTCGCTCAACAGCCTGATGTTCTCCACTCGGCGAACGCAGAAACCTATTTGGACTCCCACTTCGTCGTGGATGGACACGTGTATCGACAAGAGCTTGCTGGCGATCCCCATCGACTCGTCGAGGTCGTTCAGAATGAGACGAAACCACTGACCATTCGGAGGAAAACCCGGTCACAACACCCAACGATCAGAAATTCGAACGACAAGGAGAATGACATCCCGGACGATGGCCAGTATAATGATAGTATTACAACGTCAAAACGCAACTCATTGGGTCACCATGCAGAACAAGCTTCACGAGAATTGCGAATCAAAATCGTCGAACCGATAGGGAGGAAGTCATCAAAACTCCGGAAAAAAAGATTCTCATCGCCCATCTCGCCGTTATTTTCCGAAGCAGGATCGTCTTTCACAGATTCCCCTCCGAAACGCAGATGGTTGGACAACGTCTTCAAATTCAAACAAACGCCTTACACACTTCAATCCAAGTACGATGTCGAGACCACTCAGAGCGAATGCCGACGACTCCTTATGAGCTTGAACATCTTAGTCTCGATCGAGGACAATGGTCGACTTGGCGTTCTCAGATGCCGACTAAATACCACGGAGGTCAAGGACCCATACAACGTCTCGAACATCCCAAAATCGGTTAAATTTCGAGTTGAATTACAAGAAGCTCCTTACCGGCTCGTTCAAGAAGGGTATACCATCTCATTGCTATTTTTCCAGGAAAAAGGTTCTCTCGATGGCTTCAAGGAGATGTATCGGAAGTTACAAGGCAGATGGACTTTGGACATCATGAATGGTGGCAGCTTGAGCTCAGTTTCTGCCATCGTTTCTTCGACCTGTGCCATCGGTGGGAGGTCTGTCAGTCAATTACTATAGATTCTGTGCAGCACACGAAATGAAGATTGACACTGTGATCGTATCTAATCATTTGAACGGACGGTATAAAGAGGCGAACCAGACGCACATATGAATGCTTTATTATCGCGTGTCTTTCACTTTAAGGAATTCAGTGCTTTTAATGATATTTTCTATAATCCTTAGAGGAGTCAGATCTATCTAAAAAGTTCCCCGTTACTTGAAAGCATTCCAAGCCTCATTCAACGCCCCAAACACCCCATTCGCGAGCATCCTCTGCTCAACCGTCGAGTTCCCCGTGTTAAGCTGAGAAAGAAATCCGATTAACACCACTTCCAACACCCCTCCTCCAAAAAAAAAACTCACCTTGTCAGGATGCACCCTCCCCACAGCCCTCATATACTTCTTCTTCACCTGCCCCTCAAGCACCAGTTCGCTCAGCGCCACTTTCCCACCCATGTCCTTGACGATGTCCTCCCAAAGCACCGTGTCAAGCGACGCAAGTAATGCACGGATATTCGTCTCCTTGCCTCCCTTCCACGCCAGCAACTGTGCGTCTACGGTGTCCTTCAACGACGCCTTCAACTCTTCCTCTGATTCCAGAGCTTGCGAAGACGCACGCAGGCTTTGCAGAGCCTGAGACGGCTGTTGACTGTTGTGTGCCTTCAACGAAGCGGGTTTCGGCTTTGGTTTCGGTTTCGGTTTCGCCTGTGGTTTCGTTCCACTCTCACTTTCACCCATAACCATCCTTCTACATCTCTCAACCCCCCTCCCCGCCTCCCCTTTCACACCCTGTCCCACCCCACTAGCACCCAACAAAGTCTCCCAATCCTTCCTCGCCTCATCCCACTTCTCCCGCCCCTCCCACGCCTCTGCACGTCTTTTCAGCGCCTTCACCCATCCATCCGTAAGATCCACGCCTCGCCCATACGGATCTCCCCATCCACCTCCCCCTCCCTCACCACTACCAACAAACGGGGGAGCACCGGTCCCAACAATCCCCAAAGCACCCCCCGCATCCTCAATGGTACCCGCATAATCACCCACCCTCAACCTCCCCAATGCGCGGTTCGTATAGAGCGGCACGAGGAGAAGGTGTCCCTCCGGTAAGAGCGCGATGGCGGCTGAATAGGCGTCGCAGGCACCAGAGAACTGACCGAGCTTGAAGAGCTCTGTGCCGCGTGTCTTGTGCGCGCGTGCTTGGTGCAGAGTGGGGAGGGGTATGGAGTGGAGTGTGCGGGTAGGTTGAGGAACTTGGACTGGGGCTGGGGAGGGTGTGGAAGAGGTTGGTTTGCCGCGCCGCCAGGGGGAGACGTAAGGCGTCGTGCGTGGTGGCTCTTGGTGTGTGACTGGTACAGGAGCGAACAAATCGATGACAGGTTCTTCCTCCCGTGGTGGGGGTTGATTCGCTTGTGGAGGGGGCTGCTCTCGTCCTCTTTCTTCCACAGGCGATAAATCATCTTTGAACCCACCATCACCATTAGCATGAATTTCTTCCTCATCATCATGCCCACCCCCTCCTTCCTGCATCCACTTGGGCCTCCCATTCATCTGCCCTTTAACTTTTCCCTTCCCCCTCACACCTCTCCCATCATCCTCAACAACAGCCTTTTGCACATTATCCACAACAACCTTCTGCACGTTCTCCGCAACGACCTTTCTCCCCTCCTTCCAGAACAAGCTCGCCTTGCTCAGCACACTCAAGCCAATTTCGCTTGCCTGGGCTAGCAGTTTATCCGCTTGGTCTTGGATATTCGCGGGTTGCTGCTGTTGTTGAGGAGTGCGAGAACCAGAACCAGGCTGGTGTCTGGGGTGTCCAGCTCTAAGTGCATCGCGTGTCGGATTTTGCACTTGGCCGTCTTCCCCCGCTTCTCGGAATCGAGGCCCATCCGACCCACCACCGTTCAATAACGTCTCCAAAGCCATCTGCACATCCGCGCCCCCAGGCGTTTGGGCAAGCGCTGCTTTAGCCTGGGGGATGGAGAAGCCCATTTCGACTAATTGGCCGAGAATGTGGGGAGGCGGGGAGGAGGGTGGCTGAGGCTAAACAGAGTTGGTTAGGAAGGTAATAATATATGAAGAAAATTTGACACACCGATGAGGACGAGCGGGAAGGTTGGATCTAGTGGTCGTTCATTAGTTTGGGAGGTGGACAACGGGAAGCATGAACGATCCGATACATGAAAAAGAAAGGGGAAGAAAAGGATGATAAAAGTTAAACAGAATGCTTACGGATGTAGACGCGCGGAGTGTTGTTGGAGCCTAATAGAGGGCGCGTCAGCCAGCAATATGGGAGATAAACCACACACACATACCTGTTTAGTAACGACCTCGTCAACAGGTTTGCTGAGTAAACCTAGGATATCATCTTCATCCCCGTCTTGTTCGTGAATGGGGTCATGGTTTGAAAAGGATGCAGTCGCGTCGGACCAGGAATGGTTTTGCTTAGGACGATTCTCTTCCAAATCTCGATCTTCGCGTGATCCAAAATCAAAGTCGTCTTCTGGGGAATCGAATGTGGATTCCATCGTCTTTGTCTTCGTGGAGGAAGATGATGGGTGAACAGAGGAAGAGGAGGGAGAAGTAAACTCCTCGAGATCCCACAAGGTCTTTGCCGCAGCAGGCTGGGATGGTTTATTCAACTGAGGAGTAGATCGATTTGACGCGGATTGAGATACGTTTGAGCGGGGTTGGGAGGGAGCAGGGGGAGAAGTAAAGTCATCCACATCCCACAACAATTTCGTACCTGCGGCGGGCTTTGGTACTGGCGTAGCCGTCGTAGCTGGGACTGACGCGAAATCACCCAGCCCCCAATCGTCATCCTGATTTACTAACGGCGTGGTCCCAGAAGCGGTAGAAGATGCAGCTACGAGGGAATCGAGCCCCTTCCACTGGCCCATGTTATCGCTTGATCCCAAAGTGTTGGACGTTAATTTTAAGGAAGAAGCTTGACGCTGCTGTAGCATCCGCTGCCTCTCAGCTATGGTCATATTCGTACTCGCATTAGGGGTCACGCCAGACAAGGAGAGCAGATCGCCAAAAGCATCGCCACGCCCCGATGATTGCTTAGCAGGGTTGGAGGCGGGTGTTATGGATCTGGAAGTAGGTGCAGAATTGTGGTTAGAGGACGATGAGGAAGAGGCGAGGAGAGAGAATGCGTCGTGCTTGGGAGCAGGTTGTTGGTATCTGGGTGGTATTGAACCAAGCTTTTTTTTATCCTGTAGGGTTGAGGTTGTACTTGGCGCTGTTGACTTCCAAAGGTCAGCGAACGAGTCTGCCATCGCAGTTGAAAGAGAACTTGACAACAACTAGTGTGTAAACCAAAAAGAAAAAGAAAAAATAACACTCTCTGTCTGGGAGTCGAACCCAGCTTTCGCGCGTACAACCCACCATGACAGGCGCGTGTACTAACCGATATACTAACAGAGACTTGTTCTTATTGGGTCTTTAAGTACCTTCGTATGGAAGACGAGTGAATTGTCCGATACAGAGATTCATTTACCACTAGAGGCTGACACTTAGCAGCGGCAGCAGGCACCTTGCTTGCTGACAAATACACTGCTTTGCACCAATACGATGCGACTTTTTTTTCGTAACAAAGGAAACAGTGTTCAAGAGCTATAGCGCTACATAGTTATGTATATAAACATTGGAGCTGGCACTAAGAAAGAGACGATGATATCATGTTTTGAAAAGACCAGTTGTTTGCACCGGTTTGCTCGCTCGCGTGCGCGATATGCAAGAAAAGAGCCCCATGGCCCCTGGAAAGTTTGTTTGTTCATGCTTGCTCGCTCGCGTGCGCGATAAGATAACTGTTGCGTATCATACAGAAAAAGGGAAGGCCAAGAAATTCGTATACACAAATAACTTGGTTGTGCAAAGACTATGCCCGAACTCAAAGAAGTGCGAACAAGGTCTGAGCGTTCAATAAGCTCAATTTGGGCTTGCCAAGCCAAACAGCTGTTTTGAACGCTAAGGGATGGTGGGTGGGGTCAAAAATTTTTGTGAGGTAACCGACAGGTACTTTCTTAGCGTCAGAACCAGATCCGAAGGTGATGGGAGAAGCACTCCCAGAAACGCAGACATTCATTGGTGCCTACATCTGGGTAAGACGTCTGGTTCTGACGCACACACGTTATCTTATCCTAAGATGAGTTTGCACTCGTGCCTCATGCTTACTCATCACGGAATAAGATAACTGTTGCGTATCATACAGAAAAAGGGAAGGCCAAGAAATTCGTATACACAAATAACTTGGTTGTGCAAAGACTATGCCCGAACTCAAAGAAGTGCGAACAAGGTCTGAGCGTTCAATAAGCTCAATTTGGGCTTGCCAAGCCAAACAGCTGTACCAACCCGAGTGTAAGCTCACGCCGGCGGGTTGGTGAGGCAAGGAAGAGCCAAGCTGGCTTCCCAAATGAGCGTCACTCGGAGAAAGGGTTAAGGTAGATAGAATTTACAAAAGTTGGATGGACAATAAAGAGAACAAGACGTTAAGGTAGATAGGATTTACAAAAGATGGGTGGGCAATAAAGTAAACAACATAGTGATGAGTTAAGGGGTGGAGTTATCAAGTAAGGAGGAAGGAATCTTGTGGGCAATACGAAATTCTTCAAATATAGAAGCGAGACGGTCGAGCTGTGCTTTATTATAAGCTTTTGAAGTGGACATGGGCAAAATTTCGTCCATACGGCGCCAGTACAGTAAAAACACGAGGGAGGTCCAGCCCCCGGTGGCGGCGACGATTTCGGGAGGTACCCCGGCCAACAGTAACTCAACAGCACCGCCAATACGGAAGCTGTGGCCCAGGATATGAGCGAGCATGGCAGAGGACCAAATTTTGGTAACGAAGCTGAGAAATTCATGCTTGAGGAGGTTTTTGGGTTCACCCGATGCAGAGACATAAGCAAAGAGAGTGGAGGAGGATGGGATAGAGGAATTGACGTCGAGGTGGTTTTTGAAAGCAGAGACAGGGCAGAGAGGGTCGCCATCACGACGGGCAGTGAGGATGACAGTGGCCCCAAGCTCTTTAGTTGTTTTCGTCCATGGGATGTCAAAGCTTGCCGAGCGGGCACCATCACGCAGAACACGAAACAAGATTCTGATGAATGGTAAGAAAGAGGGAGTAAAAAGAAGAGTAAGAACGTACTTCGTAGAGCGAAGTACATGATATTTCGGGTCAAGCGCCCCGGCAACAGTGAGGGTAGTTTCCCCCAGACGACGACATCCAAAGAAGGTCACGAGAGCGACAGCCCAAACGGCAGCATGGAAGGGGTCAGAGAGGTTCAAAGCGCGACGCAGGCAGGAAAGATGCTCAATGGAGACGGGGGAACGGAGTGGGCGTTTGTGCTTCGTACCCTCCTTATTAGCTGAGATGCGAGCCAAGTGCACCCAGGTATCATCACCATGCCAAGGCGCATGGTTCATGACATGCCAGCTGCGTAGGCCAGCCAACCATGACCGAATGGTGTTACCAGATTGCAGACCTTTGTATTCACCAATAAAGGCACATAGCAACACATAGTCAGCAGGCATGCGGTCCTCCTCTGAGATCCCCCATTTGTCACAAAACTGAGTAAAACGGAGAGGGCCAGCAGCATATGTTGACTTGGTGTTAGGAGCCAAAGCTCCTCGAACAGCCATCAACGCAGAGTCAACGAGGGCAGGGGGTAGGCGCTGGGTTATGTGATGCTGATGACGAGAACCAAAAGGCGTGTGCCATGAGAAGATACGGTCAGCGGCAGGAACATGGGGACGGAGTTCATTGTGGGTGATAGAACGGCCAGCATGCGGTTTACGAGCGCGGATGGTGCGTGAAGAGGAGCCGGAGATCACAGGAGATGGTTTTGGTAGTGGGTGGAGCACAGGACGGGACTTGGAAGATAGGTTGGCAGAAGTGGAATCGAGGGTAGAATCGAGAGAAGGTGAGACAGGAGGAGGACGTTGGAAGGGGTGAAAGGAATTTCGAGGACGCGTGGGGCGCGGTGAGATAGAGATGTGAGATTGCTTCTCACCCACGGACCTCTCGGCGACACAAGTCGACGATGTAAGCCTTCGGTTGAGACTAAACATAGAGAAAACAACCAGATAGCTCCTCTGGGAGCTTAAAAGTAGGGAAAATCTGCTTGCCAGCCTCCCCCGGTTCTCCGCGCGAGATGGGGTCAGCTGGATTAGCCTCGGATTCAATGTAAACAATGTCTGGAGAAATAGAGAGATCGGAGAGGACAAGATAAGTACGGCGCAGAGAGAGGTTAATGTGAGAGTTAGGGCTGCGCCCCTTCTCCAACGCACCAATAGTACCCTGATTGTCAGAGTGGATAAGCAAACGGCAGTGTTGCAAACCCATATCTTCCAGGAAATAAGCAAGCAGCTCGATGGCGAGAGTCTCGAGCCAGCAGATATCACGACCAGGCACCTTCCAGATGGGAGAAAGCTGGAAGGAAGCCCAATTGCCTCCAATAATGATGCCAATTCCCCAGGATGTGGAGGCATCAACATACAAGCCAAGGTCTTGCAGAGGACCACGGGGGCGCAGAGGACGAGATACGCCACTGACCTCAAGTCTCTGGAGCCACCAGGAGAGATCGGTCATCATGGAATGAGGAGGGTGTCTTGTAAGGAGTTCGTTGTTATAGAAGGAGGACGCAAAATTAGAAAGCGAGGGAAGGCGCGAGCGGCCATCCATGTACACAAAGGCAACATGACAAAGGGACCCATGGATTTTTTCGACATCAAGCAAATGGCAGGGACGGCTGTTGAAATCGTTGAGAAAGCGTCGCACGCGCTCGTGGAACTTCAGCCGCTTCTCTTCAGGCAAGCTAACGAGCTTCCCAGGAATGTCCCAAAGAAAGCCGATGAAGGTGGTGACAAAAAGGAAATGGTCGTCTCCTTTTTGATCGTGCCAAGGCACACCCAAAGGGTCGATACGGCGCAGCATCTCAGAACGGTCGTAGTCGTAAAGAAAGTCACCGTCACGAAATTTGCCACCAGATGAAGGAATACGGAAGACTTTAAGATCATCCTCGTATTTGGGAACAGGGAAAACACCCTCTCCCCGCCAAATATCCACAACAGCGTTAGCAACCATACCCGCATTGCTGCTAGCACAAGCGGCACCGAAAGGGTGCGCATGATCAATAAAGAACTGGCCAGGGGTACCCTGGACAACCAGCCACGGCTTGTGAGAAGGCAAAACAGGGCAAGTACGGTGGAGCTTCGCAATGTCCAGAGTACAAGCCTGAGTTCCTGGAGGGGCAAGAGCAATCTAGAGAGCGTGGGTAAGCACGAGGTGTGGAGGGAGCAGGGACGAGGCAAAGAGGGCAAAGAGATACAAGGAAGGAGAAGTATAAACCAGCACAAGGCGTGCAAAAGGACGGTAAGAAAAGGAAGAAGGAATAGCAAAAGGAGAGAACATGGTAAGAAAAAAAAGGTAGTATGTAAAAGAAATCAATAAAGAGAAAGGGCGCGTGGAACACGCAAAGGAAGAGGAAGAGATGAAGAGGGGCACGAGACGGACACATGAAGTGCTCGACTGTAGAGAGAGGCGCAAGAGCACAAGGGAGCATAGGGAACTCCAAAGGGAGTCCAGAGACAACGAGAAGACGGACGTCGGAAAGACAAGGAATGCGCAAGATGCGCAAACACAAGAAAGCACAAAGTGCGCAAGAGTATCAAAGGAGAAAACCCGAGACAGCGCATTAAGAATGCAAAAATCTCAAAATGGATGCTGCAGCAAAGAAGAAAACACCCGACGCACAAAACGCAAAGGGGTGTGTTATAAAAGGCGGAGAAGGGGAGGGGAAAGGAACTGATAGAGGGAGACTCACGATTTCGGCAACCTTCGAGGCCAAATCAAAACGTGTTGGAAAATCTCCCTTGTGGATATGTGAATTGACGGAAGGATGCGACTTCGAAGCCTTAGAAAGGTGTCGGCAAATCCTAATCTTGTCAGGTGTGCCGGGTTGCTGTGGCTGGACGTCGACAACAAAGGGAGAAGAGAAGAAAGGGCCGCGTAGAATAAGTTCCACCTCCTCACGAGAGAAGGGGCCAGACATCCTACCAGCCAGAAGCTCCTTATCCAAATAGTCTTGGATATCCTGCAGGTAAGGATAAGTAGAGGGGTTGTTAGGCAAGATGACGGATTCCATCAATGCCGGCATGTGTCCAAGAGGGAAACCACGCCGTAGGTTGTCAGAAAGGAGGGGGTAGACAGAAGAGAGGCCATGCTTGAGAAGGAGAGAATCGAAAACTTCGGGATGATAAGGGTGCGTGATGCGCTCGAAAATGGAACAATGGTGTGGAGAAGAAGACGGAAGCGGGAGGCGAGGAACAACAGAAGGGGAGAAATCAGTGTAAGATAAGGGGAGGGGACATGCGACAGTGAATAAATCTTCAGGCGGGTTTGGTGCGACAAGTCCAGGAGAGGGCGTGATGGCCTTTGCTGCCACAGAAGGAGCAAAGGTGAAGGCGGTCGTCCTTATGGAGGGAGGTGCATTGGGAGGCAGCCTCAGTGCCGCGGACGTTCCAGTTAATGCAGAGGATTTGGTTGTCGGGTGTGGCGAGACCATAGCCTGGGTTGCATTTTGCCCATACGACTTTTCCGTCGGCAAATTTTGGCGGGGTGGTGGCCTTGAGGTGGAAGAAAACGGTGTGCCCCTTGTGCGCGCAGATGAGGCAGACGGCCGTAGGGGAGGACTTGCCGCTGCCTGAGGGAAAGGGCTGAGAAGAAGTCAGCGACTGGGAAGGACCTCGTGGCAGGGTCCTCTGGGAAAAGGAACCACCTCCCCGGGAGGACGGAGCCGACCGCCCAAACGCCGGTTGGGAAGAATTCACGAAATCTTGAAATTCCTTGCGCAACTTGTGACTTTCCTCAGTAAGATCGTGAAATTCCGTGCGCAACTTGTGACTTTCTTCAGTAAGACCGAGAGCCTTGTCGTAATCCGTCGCACTAAATTTGAGATGGCGACTTCGGTGGTCTTGGCGAAACTCGAGCTCCATGGTCTTCCAAGCGTCGTATAACTCGTCCCTTTTGTTTAGCATGTTAAAAAAATTAAAATGCTTTTCAAACCACGTAGCGTGTTCCCCCTCACTACCCAGTTTGTCCCTCGAGACCTGGAAGCTCCACATATTGGCAGCAGCCTCAGTCCATTGACTACAAGTGAGGGTCAACTCCTTCCCAAAGCGGGTGGACAATTTTTCTATATTTAGAATATAAGTTCCCTTGATTTCTCCAGGCGCAGGGTTAGATTTGACAGTAGGCAGGGTTGATGCCTCATCAACCAGGGCCCGTAAATTCCGAGTAAGGAAGAAGGGGAGGGGAACTGCAACACAAAGTTCAGTGTCATATAGAGACTGTGGGAATTCAATGGGAATGGGTTCCCCAACCACTCTCTCGACATGGTTGGAACCATCCATACAACGCCTTTTAGAGGCCCTGGCATCCTCTGCAAGGATGTCGTCGTCCTTCCTCTTCTTTTCGTCCTTGTCTTTCAAATCTTCGTCCGCAAGATACTTAGCCAGGCTAGTATAAACAAAGTCACGGACGGAAGCAAAGAAGGCGGGAACCCTTAATCGGGCAAGATCCTCGGGATCAATGGTGATCAACGAGGCTGCTTCTGATCCCGGTTGAGGATGGGCAGCTGGGTCTAGAGCATTATTCAATGTCTTGGCAGATCTGGCATCGTTGTCGGCCTCGATCCTTTTATTCCGTTGCAAGATATTGGTAAGAGAGAGATTCTTCAAAAGCTGGATAATAGCAGGGGAGGTGTGGGTACGCGGAACACGAGGCGGAACGCTGTCGGTAGTCGTACGAGACTGCACATTATCGGTAGAGGCCGCAGGAGCGGTCGAAGCAGTACCAGATGGAACAGTGGGGGTGTCAGCCATCAGGAGAAAACGTCGAAGGTCAAAAATTTTTGTGAGGTAACCGACAGGTACTTTCTTAGCGTCAGAACCAGATCCGAAGGTGATGGGAGAAGCACTCCCAGAAACGCAGACATTCATTGGTGCCTACATCTGGGTAAGACGTCTGGTTCTGACGCACACACGTTATCTTATCCTAAGATGAGTTTGCACTCGTGCCTCATGCTTACTCATCACGGAATATGCAAGAAAAGACCCCCATGGCCGCTGGGTAGTTTGTTTGTACCTGTTTGGTATTTATGACCCTGGGAGACCTTGACAAGCAAGGTGATGAGGTTTTCCATCAGTCCTACACGCATAAAAGTCAACTCAACGCGCACCCTCGACGCACCTCCTCCACGTGCCACGTTATTTAATAATATATTTCAATCCACGTCCACCACCAGTCATCTTCCTTCTTCCCTCACACCAGATACCATCCAAAGGCGAGTTCCCCTCGATGACTTCTCCCATTCCCAATCTCACGCATCCCCAAACCACCACAGATGTCCGAGAAACTCGACAACACCTCATCCACAGACACCAGCTCTGCCCCAAGAGAAGTAGGCGCAACCCCCTCCCCAAAGGCTATCATCAAAAACGTAGACATGAGCGAGGAGTTGCAGCAAGAGAGCGTCGACATCACTTCCGCTGCTCTCGAAAAATTCACCATCGAGAAGGACATCGCTGCACAGATTAAGAAGGAGTTTGACCGAAGACATGGTCCTACCTGGCATGTCGTCGTTGGCAAAAACTTTGGCAGTTATGTCACTCATGGTCAGTCCTCAATCCACAACCGACGCGTGTAAACGCGTTCAAACTCCCCTCTACCCTTGATCTAATCTGATCTCCTTCGTCCACAGAAACGAAACACTTCATTTACTTTTACGTTGGATCCCTCGCAATTCTCATTTGGAAGTCATAGAGTCGCACATTGGTGACGATATCGAGCGCAAGATTGGTTTGTCGGGGAGTATATTACCTGCGTTATGCAATCTTATCTTGCGCGTTCGTCTTTTGAGCATTGCTATTGTATTCAATCTACCATGTTTTAAGAACCTTAACGACATCATTCCGTCCAGTCCATTTCTTCTTCTCGCGAACCCCCATAGTCTTTCATCCATACCGTATGAGCAGACGTCTTACCCAAGCGCTCTAGAGGCATCATGTGTCGGATGGCGATATCCTCCGCAGTAGGCGGTGGCATCGTTAGAGAGAGCAAAGTGGCGAACTGTTCGTTAAGTTGGGGGTTCTTCAAGATACCGTACTCGTCTGATGATGATCCACGTATTGCAATTGTGTAGCGATTGTAATCGTTCATAGCCAACCACGTGTCTTGAACCGCTTTCCTCAGGGTAGCTTTTGCCGGGTCTCTTCTTTGCTTCACAGTTTGTGCGTTAGCGATAGTTTCATAGTGTCCAAGGTTCCGCACAGCCGATAAGTAGTCATACTCGAGTGACGAGAACGATCCCGGATTTTTCGGTGTTGTTATTTTAATTTGGGAATTCGTTGATCGGTGACAAGAGTTGTTGCCGAACTCTAACAGCATCGCGATATAGGGAAGAGTCTGAGGGGCATTGCGGGGAACACCAATTGGCTGAGTGCCTAGTTCCGCATTTGTATCAGCTTGGCCCTTGTTTTTTATTTGAACGACGATGGCTGAGAGCATTGTTGGATCGAAGATGTCCGTGGCTCCGATAGACCCAGAATACGTTACGATAAGAAAATCTATAGCTTCTTGATTAAAGCAGCACTGTAGTGCTGCGCCGCGAGCCCAAAGGTTTTCTAGCAGCTGTCTTAGCAAACGGAGATGAGCATATCAACATTTGTGATGTAAAAGCAACGGCTCTGAGTGGCTCACCGAGATGGCTGTGCAGGAAGAGGATCAGATGTGAGAATCCAATGCGTGAAATTGATGAAGGTCTTGCTGAAGGCATTTGTGTACTCTGTTTCATAAGGTTGACACCAACCTTCTTTTCCAAGCAGTCGGTCAAGAAAGGCCATGACCGAGATTGGCACCAGCAGGTTTTTTGAAATCCGACCTATTGTTGGAGCAGCCATATCACGAGCAAAGAGGAGAAGTATCCGGCCAGCAAGCTCCCCAAGCAGTCCTTTGTCAACTAAACCAACACCACAGAGGGACATGTTCAAAGTCTTGAGGGCAGCTCCAAGAGCAGCCGTATAGCTAGCTGTAGTAGTCTCTGCCAGATCTGGTGGTGAATAAAGTAGCTCCGCTGCAGCCAAAGCTAGAATCGGTTCTGAAGGTGACTTGGTGAAAAATTTGTGCCCATTTTCAGTGTATCCAACAAGGAGCCTCATATGATTCTCAACACTGTAGTCAGCAAGTTGCACTGCTTCCGCCGAGAACATCACTAAATCCAAACAAACCCGCTGTGAGAGTACAGCAAGAACGTGGTGCTTGTTCCCACAATCGAAAGGTCCATTTGCAAGCTTGCAAATTGCTAAATCGATTAGCTGATCGTCCTCACCTTCGCGAAATTGTGCATTCCATCTGCTTGAATATGAGAGAAGCATCAGAAGTAAGGGGGGGAAATAACATACAGAGGCCGGCCGTATGTTGCGAGATGTTCAACCGATTGTAATTCGCCTATCGTGGTAGTCATGTGCACACCACCGGGATAGATTGCATTTTGATCGAAGCCAACGCCGATGAACGGCTTCATGAGTCGCTTCAGGCCCCGACGAAGCCGCAAAGACGGTACTAGTATTTCTGTGAGAAAGGGTCATATGTCAATAGTCCAAGTTGAAATACTCACTGTTTTGTGGAGGTGGGTGGAAAAAACCGACACTGGCCTTGGTGTCCATGAGGACCGTCCACATACGGGTGAGTTTGTCTTGATAACTCAATAAACGTAATAGAATCCATAAGGATACTTTCAGTTCACGCGCTTCATCGATATAGAAGACGAAAAGAGGCTTTTCAGGGGTAAAGCATGTGACCAACGCCGCCAGATCTGTGATGGCATCTGCTGCATGCTCATCGTAGCATTTCTTGGCAAACGCATCGATTTCGAAATTTTCCGGCTCGACACCATAATTCTTGTTGCGACGGGGACTCAGGTGATTTGTGGCGTTGTTTGTCATCTTTTTTACGAGCCATCAGGTTCAACGCAGTAAAGACGACCCTAAATAACTTACCTTACGCGCGGTTTGAACAACCTCCTGAAAAAAAGCTTGACGCTCTTCCCGCCCTACCTCCTTTTCCATAACTTTGTGCCAAGATGCACGTAGGTCTGCGGGATTTGGCAATCTCGCTTTTTTCGCAATCAACCACTTGAGCATAGTCGTATGAGCCGCCCCAAGGAAGCAAGCAATAGCGGTATGGGCCTTAAGACTCAGATCGTTGTCACTGCTCGAAAATTCTGCAAAATATTTGTAGACTTCTTCGTCAGCAGGGGGATATGTTGCACCACCGGGGCGGCGAAGACAAATAGGCAAAGTGAAGATTGTTTCGCCAATCTGATGCAAGCTCTGTTTAGAGTCCTTTAATTTCAAGGCGAAACGATAACCGCACCTCAGTCAGCATCCGCGACTTTCCTGTCCCAGAGCTTTGAACGACTGTAATCATCTTTGCATACAAAAATTTTTCATTCCGCTGGGCCTCCGCATCCGCCTTCAACAAAAACGCGACAAAATCCTGGGCCGCTTGCCCACGAAATGGTTTTGAGTAGGCGTCATGCAGCCCTTTCAAGCAGGTAATTAGTACAACTGATGGACTAGAATTCCTGAATCGGACTCCGGTGTCATACATACCCAGAATGTCATGATGACTACTGTGGAGAAGGTCGAAGTAAGCCTTCAAGCAACCAGCACTAGAGAACGAAATGATATTGTACCTCTTTTCAACCATCACCCCCTTCTGCACGTGGAACTCGGCTTGAGGGAGAGCCTGAGTCGACTGATTACAGGACTTATGGACATGCACTCACCCCGGCTACGAATATTTTTGTAGGACCCTGTCTTGTAGGCGGTGTGCAAATCCTCCTTAAGGCCGTTTTGCGAGCTTAAAAGAGCTTCACAGGCCTTTTGATCGATAATTGTTGGTTTGAGCGGCCAGGTTTCTGCATACTCCTTTTCACAGAACTTCAATACGGAATGGAGGACGTCCTTGGCGGTTGATTCAAACGGGAGACATGAGAGGAATTCAATAGAACCGTCGAGCGCTTTATGAATTTCGGGGGAAAGGTCTCTCGAGCTCATGGTTTGTAGTGAGACAAGTTCTGACTCCAGGTCACCGCCGCCTCACACCAAGGTCCGAGATCTACAAGGCCCCCTGACGAAACAAGACCTATTTTTTCGACTCGTAATGAATGTGAGATAGTACATATAGCCTGCAAAGTAGAGACTCGGACAAAAAAATACAAATGTTCAATGGCAAATATCTCGTCACCTGGCGATGACATCTATAACAACCTTCGCAACACAACCCTCCTTCTCCTCGAATACGCCAACGCTAACTTCACCCATATCTCGAGATAAGGGTGTCCCGCTAAACTCTATCGAACCCTTACCGCTAATATCACCCAAATCGATCTTCAAAAACTTGGGCAAAGGAAGACCTGACATTAGCTTGACCTGGTATTTAGAAGGCAGCTTGTATGCGTCCGCCATGCCAAGTCCAACCGGAACGCGAAACTTGAACCTTTCTCCAGTTCGAAGAACCATCTTCATGACATCGGCACCGTTGGCTACCTTATGTCATATCCAAGTGAGAACAACTCAAGAGAAAAAAAAACGAAACCCACATCGGACGATCGACCTTGCTTTTCAGAAACCAGCTGATCGGCACCCAAAGAACGAACGTAGTGGAGTCCCATGGCGAGGTCATCGTGACTGCCGCTTTCCTTCATCTCCGTTGGACCCTCGTCAGGCTTGAACACCTTTGCACGTTGACTGGCGATCCTGTTGCCGGTGAATGCCATTGGTTCTCCCGGAATCGTCGCAGGCTCAGCTTGAGGAATGGGTACACGCGTCGAACTCGTGAATGGAACGAGCCGAGGTCGAGTGACTGGTGCTTCAGAAACGTCAGGGAAGGACTCGTGAGAAAGGGGGCTTGCACTCCTTCCACTATGAATGCTTTGCGCAAAGCGTCTGGAGGAGTGCGAGGCAACAGTGCCAGTAGATGTTGAAGAAGGCTGCCGAGAAACCGGAGCCAGTTGTTGGTCGTCGAAATGCACTTGAGCAAATGTCCTTGGCGGTGCAAAGTCAGCCCTCCTTCTAGGTATTGAGTGCTCGCCGGTCGAAGACGACGGTGACCCAGACATGAATGTACTCCCGCCCTGGCTATACACATCGTCAAAGGGATTGGCAGGATCTCCCTGGAGAGGATATACAATCGGCTCTTCCCGTATGATGGACTTGACAAGAATGGGTTTCCCAATCAGGGGACGAGGGTACTGCCGCGGCTTCCGAGTGTATTTGTCGCTGACCTGGCGGACCGTCTCCTTGATTTTAGTCATAAACTCACGTTTCCTCATGACCGCCGGACTTTCGACTTCTGCTACTGGATTAGAAAAGCTCCGCTCAGCAACACGCTGCAATCCAAGTCCCAGGTTGACATAATTCGGGGGTGGGCGTCCGCCGCGAGCCTGTAACAGGGTCAGCGGATCGAGTGCCTTCTCCTGGTGGCTAGGGCTGCCAGAAATACCATACCACCGACGATCCTTCTCGCTCCAGCCATTTCGTCCTTCCTCGCCACTTAGCGCAGTATCTTCAACTCTCGCGTAACGTCGGATAACGGCGAAAAAACAGGCAAGAACTGCAAGCCCGCCGACTATACCGAAGGTGATGGCCAGCGCTAGTACCAGTTTCCGGCGTGCTCGAACAGAAAGTCCACTTGGATGGAAAGACTTCTTGCCATGATTGGTAGAACCATCAGAAATATAAATGTTAAGGGTTGCATGAGATGTCGAGTGTGTTATTCGGGAATAGGCTGTATACGTGATAGAGACGTGGTCTGGCGGAGAATCTGTTGAGATGTTCCCGACCAAAAGCCCCTGACTCGAATCGTATTTCATCCAGTTTCCGGCCGATGTGGGGTCGAAGGTAACCGATACATCTGCATCGTTACAGCCTCCAGCCGTTCCATTGGAGAGATATTGGTCGACACCGAATTCAACCTTGTCTCCGGGCTTGAGATTCAAGGCAGGAAATTCAGGCGAAGAAAAATACGAGGGAACCAATGCCAGAGACACGTTCGTATTGATTGATTGGTTGAATGTTGTGCTGAGCTTGACTGGTATCGTCGGCTTCGTTCCTGTAACGTCCGCTGGTGGTTTACCCGTTAAAGTCCGACTGGGAGTATCATATTTCAACCAATGATCATAGCCAGAAGTATCAATCTCCAGAGTTGTTACATCTGACGGCTCGATAGGCTTTCCATCCACGAAGATGCCAGAAAAGTCTGCCGAGGACAAGAGACTTACAGTAAAAGGCGCGGCGCTAGTAACGTTGATGGTGGGTAGAGGATCTTGGGAACCGGACAACTCACGATCGGCTATAACAATGTCGAACGGGGCTGACGTAGCTCTGTAACCTAACTGGTCAGACGAGATGAGAACCAGAGCAAAGGTCATGGGCGAGAACGTGATGTCCTTTTCGGGCACAAAGCCGTTGACAGTAATGTCCTTTGAATTAAATGTCATCCAGTCTGGAAGTTCAGAACCATCGGCCTGCCGAGCCTCGTAGTAGAGATTGTGATCGGCCTTAAACGTACCGCTTTCAAAGCCAATACTGAAGGACCATTTTGGTGGAATGCGAAGAGCAGGGTTCGAGGTTGCAATTGCAGAAAGAGGCGCCAGAGTAAAGACCGAAGACAGAGAGGGATTCGAGTCATGAAATTGGTCCGAAATGGCAAGACCCACCGTGGGTGGAGAATAATGGGTGACGCAGAAGGTAAAGGTAGACGACGCCGACGACGAGGAGCTGTGGGCCGTCAAGGTGATTTCTGGATTGCCTTCGTCCTGGGCAGATGGAGTTCCATGGAATGCAAGCACAGAAGGATCGAATGACAGCCACGCAGGAAGCGCAGAGGTGGTGTACGCCAAAGGGTCGTCCGAAAGAAATGTATTGGGAGAAGGAGACCAAGAAAACGGCTGATTCGTCCGAGCGATGAGAGGCAGCTGGTTGTTGAGGGGTTGGGCGACGGTTACTGGTGATGCTACAGATAATTGAATTGGTAGGGGAGCCAAAATACAGAAAAGAAGGACGATCATAGGAAATGGCATTGGGCGGGGTGCCAGCCAGGTGGCGTATCGGCCAGCGAGTTCACAATATACGGTATAAAGGACAGTTCAAGGTTATAAATATCGACAGACGCGACCAGCGTCGGAGGCCTCTGGTCAACAACAGACAACATGTATTATTCCAAGCCAAAGTTTGACATATTCTAAACCAGACAACAGTCGTGAGCGTAAGCGAAAGAGATAGTAATCCACATGAATAGAGCGTGAAGAAGACGAAACAAAACATCAATGATCGACAGGCCTCTAAGCCCCCGGCAGGAATACCGACAAACCTGCCGCTTGAACCTTTCCTGGGTCTTCTTGATTCAAAGCCACAATCAAATTGATAAGCTCGTGTCTGATCTCGTCCCCGACCTGATCTGGTGCACTGGGATCTAGAACGTGCGCGAATACCGCAAGTAGAAGGTCCATGTACTGGTAAAGAGCGGGCCCACTTGTACGAAAGAGGTGGAAGAGAGCACGGAAAACCGCCCGGTTTTCCAGGTAATCGTTCTTTAGGGGAAGGGCGCCAATGAAGATGGGAAGGACTTGGTCAAGAGGAATTGCGGCAGTGTTGCGGACGATCAAGCGACCAACGGCACCGGCGGCATTGTCCTTCGCATTCAGCTTCGCCGCTGATGATTGGTCGTTGACTACGAACAGGGGCCGAAGAGCAGCAAGGAGGGGGAGGTACTGCTGCGAAAGATCCACTTCGCTGTACTCCACCAACAGGCCAACAGCGAAAGCCGCGTTGCTCAGAACCTCGGGTTCGTCGTCGCTTAGAGCACGATGGAACAACTCCAATAATGGCTGGGTGGAAGGAGTGACCGCAGCCTTCATTCCAGATATGATCTCGGCAAGGCAACCAATGGATGATGAACGATCGCTAAGGGAGCGGGTATGTTTCTGCAAAAAAGAATAGGCAACTCAGAACATAACCAAGAACGGTAGGGATATGGGAACTCACATAATATTTGCTGATCAAGGGGAAGAAGCCGTTGAAGGCGGGAGCAAAATCGGCTCCCAATGCGTTCGCCAACGAAGCAACCAGATCCCCAGCAGACGAAATCAATACTGAGTCGTATTCAGCCTGATCCTCTGGGGCTTCTTCAGTTTCGTCCTGATCTGGATCCTGTTGGCAAAACGCCTTCTGCTCTAGAATTTGAATGGCGATCCTGCAGAGCGGCTCGTGGCCTAAAGATTATGAAAATTCTCCTCCGTTAGTCGATATCACCAGAATAAAGGATAGGTCATTGCTCACGTCCTTCGAGGGCGACAGGGCCAACTTTGTTGATTGTCTCGGCGAGTCCAATGCACAAAGATGAAACTACAGACCTGGAAAACAGATAAGTACTAGCATAAATTTTAGGCTGTGCCATTGAAAGGGAATCAGATAAAGTTCGCGTTTCTTCTCATCGCCAAAAGCATCGAAGTGAGCTGAGTTACGCGTGTTTCGTCACGGAGACAAAGGAGGAAACAAAAGTAGGGGAAATGACAGTAATCGGGACTTACTTGTTGTCCTCAGTCTCATACATGTCTAACAGAGGAACAAGGGCGTGGTCAATAAGATCCTTAACTTGCTGGTCCACATTGTTGGGCTACAGGGAGTGCTTAGCGCAGTATAAACAAAAAAAAAACGAAAAAACGTACGGCATTTGCACCAGCAACCCATTCCTTATGATCGCTCAAGTCGTAGAAGGTTCTAACAATCTCCAATAAGGAGTCTGTGGCACTCTTTCTTATGCCTTCGTAGTAATGAGGGAGGAGCGCGACGAGTTCGAGTACACAGGGCTCCACAAAGGGCAAGAAATGGCTCTGGGTTGCAGCAAAAAGTGTGCCAATGGTATCGGCAGCAATCTCTTTCTCGACAGCTAGAGCGCTGTTAACCTCCATCAACTTGTCAACGTCAGTATCTTCAAGTTCGATGGAAATGTTTCCGTTTGCATCCTCGTTGCCAATAGTGATAGCGCTGGCTGGGGAAGACCCGGAGGCAAACGCTGCGGAGGCTTCTGCAATAGAGACTGCGAGGGGTGAGTTGGAGAACGGAAACTCGGAGAGAGGGGAAGACAAGACACGTACCAGTCAGATCCTCCTCGCCTTGCTCTAGTTGTTTGCAGCTGTTCAACAACGGAGGCACCACTTGAGGTAAATATGGAGCAAACTCTTCTCCAAAAACCCGTGCCATGACACCAAAGAACAGGAAACTGCACTCTCGAAGTCTTGCGCTGGCCATCTCAGTTCCTTGGAACGCATGCTTCATCATATCCGGGAAGTAAGGCCGGAAGACGTCTTTGCCGACAGCTTCAGCAAAGGTACCAATCGCATCCATGGTGATCCCACGAAGTTCAATTTCTTCTCCTTCACCTGTAAGATTAAGAAAACCCGCAAGATGGTTCATTGTTGGTTGGAAGTAGGGCAGGAAGCGCTCTTTGGAAGCATGTGCCGCGCTTCCAATGGCACCGGTCACAACAGCCTTGACAGAGATCGGTGCAGTCTCGAGCAGAGACGCAAGCCGTTCCATGATAAGCTGCAGATACTGATCAATCCCATCGTGGAGGATCTCAAGCAGAGCATCCAAAGCGGTACAGGCCGTCCTCTGGGTAGCACCATCGTTGATGAGGGCCATGATGCTCTAGAAGCATCTGTTAATACTAGCAAATATGGACGTTCGATGTCACCTACAGGCACAAGGACGGTGTGCTTCGAAATGCATTCTTCTTCAAGCCACTCACAAAGGCAGCTGACGGCGACGCAAGTCGCTTTCCTGACGGTGGCATCGCCGTCCTGCAGCCCAGCTTCGACGACTGGCCATACTTGACCCATCAAAGGAGTCATATACTCACTACAGCCTTCCACACAAACACCAAGGGCAAGCATTGCACCCCTTCGGTGAGTTGGATCTGGAGAGTTAAAGTATTGCATGATAAGAGTTCGCAACGCAGGGAAGACTTGGGAAGGTGGAAGATTTGTGGCGAGACCGTCGATGATGCGGAGAGCCGACTGTAAGAAGTCAGGCGAGTACAAGTCGCTGAATGGAGAAACTTACCCGGGAAGGAGCATCGTCGTCAACGTCTTCTGGCTCGTCCTCAGTAGTGATGGGCATAAGACCCTCGAGGATGGAAGGGGCAAGATTGTTACTTTGAATCTTGGACTTTTTGCTTGAAAAGAAAATAAGACCCCGTTCAAGCAACTTTGACATGCTTACTATTGGACGGTCCAGTTGAGGGCATTGAGAGCTAGAACACGAAGTTCGCTGTCAAACCCACGATTGCCACCACATTGGAGGAGGAAATGGGCAAGCTCAGGTATATGCTTGCCGAGAACAGAAACCTCCTACATGAGAGTGTCGGCAGGATGTTCCCTGCAGTTGAAAAGTGCACGTACGAGGATGAGAAGAGTTTCAAGGACATCAAACAACTGCCTTGCGCCTGTCTCGTTACCAGCTTCTACGGTTTGCCCGATAACTTGGATCATAGCCGGAAGAAGGGCTTGGAAAGATTTCTAAACAGTTTTTTTTTTTTGTTGAAAAAGAAATACTATTTCTGGCAGCAGAACACGTACCAGTTCGGCCTTGTCATCGGAGTCAATATATTGTGCTATCACTCCCAACGCCCTGAAACATTAATCAGCCGGTATGTCTCAGCAAATGACGCGCGCAAGTTTTGTACCGAACGGTGGTGATGCGAACTTCGATGCTCTCAGGATCTGCCAGCATCTGGCTAAACAAGATGAACAACCCTTGCATGTGTTGTTGGAAGCCCTCGACGATATTTTCGAGAACGGTAAACATAATAAAAGATCCGACTTCGCGGTGAGCAGCCTGTGTAGAGGTGCATGTTTGTTGGAGGAACGGAAGAAGTTGATCCCAAGTTCCAAGGGGGATCTCGATGCTGGCGATGGCAGCGATGACACGAGCAGCTGAATGCCGAACAAGTTTACTACGTGAAGAGACGCGATCAGATAGCTGCCAGAGGGACGTCAATGACTTCTGCTTACTTTGGCTCGGATAGAATAAGCTCCGGAAGTTTAGCTTTGATCTCTTCGCGCTCAATTTGTGAGAGTTGTGTCCATAGATTTCCACTGTTCTGGTTGACGCGTTTTCGCAGCTCAACCGCGGCCAATTGGCGAACCTAAATGATTTAAAACGCGTCAAAAAAAATTTAGGTGCAATCGCAGTCATCGTCACGTACAGGTTCCTCTGGGGAACTGGCAAGAATACTCGCGAGTGCAGAAATGCATGAGGGATTTTTGTAATAGTCTTGATTCAATTGTGCTGTGGCCTAAGAGAGAGATGGTTATGATGAGAGTGTGACAGCATAAGACCTAAAGACTTGCAGCTTTGAGACTTGCGGTGTCATTTGAAGTTGTCTGGACAAGGAGAGCGTGCAAGCCTTGCACAAAATTTTGCTATGAAAAGATCAGGACGATGATCAGACGTCAAACAGCATGAGATGTAATGATAATAAATGCGTACATCCATTGGTGAGGTCGTTTCAACGGTGGGGAGGAGGGATGAGGGTGGGCGGAAGGTAGAGAGAATGTGAAGCTAATCAATGCTCTCAAATTTTTTGGTCGGAGTTGGCCGTTGCTGTAGTCCCGATCCGATCGAACACATGCCCACCAAGCCACTTGCAAGTGCTCGTACTAAGCACTTGCATAAGTATAGGCCACCAAGTTATTAACAACCCCTTGGCCACATTGGCCACAGTTGGCCACTCGTCTTGATTATCTTGATTTTGCAATTGCTCATGGCATGAGCCAGCTTTGCCTCGAGCTCTGGAATTGACTCATGGCCCATTGTTCCTAGTTCTTTCAGTGGCCACCCGTTCGACCCCAATAAAAGGCTTTCGGACTCGCTTTAAAACCATTCTTCCCGCCCAGGTGGTGCCGCTCCTTTTTACAAACACTTTATTTACATGTCCACTATCAGCGCTCCTCGTCGCGTTCCAAAAGGTCGTCGGATCCGCAAACTTCCTCCCACCAAGGTTCGCAATGCCCGTACAGTGTATGTTTCAATGCAAGCTTCAAGATCTTGTCGTGTTTATACGTTCATCGATCTTCTAGTAGACCCAGAGCCACTAGCACTTCCTCACGAGAACCTTTGACAAACTCGTCCAACGCCACGACGTTGCACAAGACCTTCGTCCGACGCGTAATATTGTTTTGGAAACGCATCAAGGAACCAAAGCGTCCCCGTCATTCCAGACGCTTTTCCTTCATCCCTCCTGGGTTTGTCACTGTAGATCCGGCCCAATTCACCAAATCCGCAAGGCGCCGTGCTATCTACGTGAACTTCTGACGATTTGCGTTGCTTAAACAAAAATGACGAATTATTAGTTTTTATGACTGCAGCGCATTTCATACCACTATGCATGCATTGTAAACCAGTGTAAACCACACATTCACGAATTGTTCACGAATCTATCTTGCTTCCGTTCCAATGACCTCCGAAACTAACAACAGTCAATAACCTCCGTGTTCAAACGAAAGTATGAGCGTGCTCAGCTCTCGACATGTCACTTTACCGGCAGTCCGTCTCTAGGACGATTGTCAGGTCATCTCTGAGGGACTTGAGAATTACCCCGGCTCGTCGCCTCTTTACAAAGTCGGCGCCTCCGACGCGCACTCCCATCCGAACAAGTGTATACGCAACTGTCATCGCCGTTTCAGCAGGGCTCTTTGCCGTCTACTATTTTGATGCTCGATCTGCACTGCACCGCTACATTTTCACACCAATCTTGCGGTTTGCGCTTGATGCAGAGACTGGTCACAAGTTCGCAGTCAAAGTCCTGAGATCGGGGTTAGCCCCAAAGGATCCCGTTCTGGATGATGCCAGGCTTAATTGTCAGGTAATAGCTTTGCCTTGTGACATCGCTTGACCGCTCAAAGTAGTTTTTAGATATGGGGTCAAGAAGCTAGCAATCCAGTCGGTCTCGCTGCCGGGTTCGACAAGGACGGTGAAGCTATTGACGGTAGGCGCCATACGTTACCTTCGCCAATGTCCTAAGTCTGCTTCAAGGCTTGTTTGAACTTGGGTTCAGTTGGGTAGAAATTGGGAGTGTTACACCAAAACCTCAGGTATGTCTTTAGCGACGTACTTGCACGATAACCAAATTTACGTCTTGCAGCCTGGAAACCCCCGTCCTCGCGTCTTTCATCTTCCAGAAGACTCTAGTTTGATAAATCGCTATGGTTTCCCGTCTCAAGGCCACGCTTCAGTTCTTTCTAGAATCCGATCTCGAATCCCCCCCTTCACAAGTGGTCCGAACCGAGCGTCGCTACGAGAAGGTTGCCTTCTTGCTGTCAACTTGGGCAAAAATAAAGAATCACCTGCAGACTCGATCGACGATTTTGTTACTGGCGTTCGTACGTTTGGCCCATACTCTGATGTCCTGGTGGTGAACGTCTCAAGTCCGAACACTCCTGGCCTCAGGTGTGTACCGTTGTCGTCAAACAAATTGTTAGATTCTCACCCGAATAGAGGACTACAAAATCGCGATGTTCTAGAGCGACTTTTAGACGGAGTAACCAAAGCTCGAGATGAGCTTTCGCCCTCAGTATTGACCTTTCGAAAACCAAAACTGGTCTTGAAATTTGCCCCAGACCTCAACGAATCGGAACTGGCTGACATTGCGGATGTCATCAGAAACAGTAGCATTGACGGAGTCATTGTGAGCAACACAACCGTACAGCGACCCAAAAGCCTCGTAAATCGTACGTCGTTTACTTGTCGCCATGCAATCTGAATATCTCACTGGCCAATAGCGAACAAAAGTGAAATGGGCGGTCTATCAGGCCCTCCTGTCAAACCTCTTTCGTTAAAAGCCCTTCGTATTTTGCGTGGCCACCTCCCAGCTTCCATACCACTCATTGGGTGTGGGGGTATCTCTACAGGAGCAGATGCTCTTGAGTTCGCCAAAGCTGGTGCCTCCATGGTTCAAGTCTACACCGGCTTTGGATACGATGGGGTTGGAGCATGCAGGAGAATTAAGGATCAGGTTGTGGATGAACTTACCAGAGAAGGCAAGACGTGGAGCGAGGTTGTGAATGAGGCCGTGGATAAGCTGAGCTTGAAAGAGGCTGAGAAACCGACAGAAATCGACCAAACGAGTGCTATTTCTCTGCTGATAGCAGAGGCTCATGAGCTGAAGACGATGCTCGACAAGCTTGGGGATAAAATGGGCGAGCAAGATGCCATTTCTATTGGGAAAGAGAATGGTCTTGCGGCGGCGGCGGAAGCGGCGGCTGATACCACTTGAGTCTTAGGTTGATTAGATTAGATAAGGAAGTTGTAATTCCTTGACCATACACGCCATGACCAACATGTCGGTTCACACCATCGTGAGAGGGCCACCCGTCGCTGTCCTCCAAGCTCGCGTGCAAACCTCCCGATATTGACATATCTATCGGACCATCAATCTACTTCTCTGAAATGGGAGCATCTGAAGCGTCGAGCTCAAAGCCTTCTTTGCAACCAGTGGCGTCGCCTATCAAATACTCAGATGTAAACCTACACCGCACCAGCCTTCAGGGAAAACGGCAGAAATCCTTCTTGAAGGTCCCAGATACAAAGTCAACAAGCCTAGCTTGCTTTACAAAGGATAACGTTAACCAGTTCGACACATTTACATCCGACGCTACTATATGCGATGCAGATTCCGGCACGCAATTGCAACGGCACTCCGACCTTTGGTTTGAAGATGGTAGTGTTATCTGTCGCGCCGAAAACACTCTTTTTTGCGTTCACATGTCGCAACTGGCTCGCCATTCCCTGTTCTTCAGGGATATGTTCGCGCTTCCTCAGCCTGCCGAACCAAAGTCCTTGGATGGCGTGAGTCGACAACATATCCCTGTCATATATTTGTACGACACAGCTGAGGATGTCGGAAACCTCTTGACAGCGCTATACGATGGCCCGTATGTGATATTCCTTCGCGTCGTATGTCACCTTCGCTGAGTGCTGACTACCATTACATCAGGTCCTTTGGAAACAACGATCAGAATGATTTCCGTATCGTTTCTGGTATCCTGCGCCTATCGACAAAATATATTGTTGATTCCTTGCGAGCAAAGGCCCTGGCGCATCTCAGCACCGCATGGCCATCAAGTTTACGGGCCTGGGATCTCCGAGAAGACCTGGCGCGGGCCTACGAGTTGGAAAGTACGACCCCTGGAGCTCACCTCTACCCCCATCCTTTCGTGAGCACTCTCGCAGATCTGGATACATCGTTTCAGGCTGACATGAATTTAGCTTATCATCAACCTTGCCAGGGAAGTTGACGCGCCCTCCCTGCTCACCGCCGCCTTTTACGACCTCTCACGATGCTCCTATGCTCAGATATTTGAGCCCAGCGAGGATGAGGCACTCTACAGACCATCTGGGCCGCCCCCACCTCTCTCGACAAGCGATATGCAACGCCTTTGCTTAGGCAAGGAAGGTGCACAACATGCCATCACATCTTTGATTCATGCGATGGGCAATGGTCAATCCATAAGACAACATCAACCGCACACGGCACACAACCATATAAGACGGTCATCTGGTCAAAGTTCCACGGTGTGTGTCTCTGCCGCTGCGTGTCGAAAGGACTTTTCGGAGCTCGTTGACCTGGCAACGCAACACTACCTCTTTGATCGCGAGAGAGGGTGCTACGATCCCTTGTATGTCGCTGAGGAGCTGGGTCAGCTCAAGAGCGCTGAATTTTCAGAGTGCAAAGCGTGCGCAAAATCCCTCGAGTCGTGGGCTGCTCGTGAGCGAGAAAAGATTTGGAAGTTGATACCTGTGTGGTTTCGATTAGATGCAGAAACGCCTGGACCCAGATAATAGACACCCTGTAAATTTTCCTCGCAAATTTTCTATCAGGGAGCATGATATTGGGTGACTTTCCGTAACACAAATTCTCTAGATTTGAATAAATCGACGAAATCTAGGGTCCTTTGCCGGGATGCCGAGTCTTGTAAGGGTTCGACTTTGATGGAGTCCCTGGTTGGAACCCAGTTACAAACCTTAATCTATTCAGAGGGTACAGACCCCTCGAACAGATTTCAAACACTGGAATCAACCCTGCCAAGGGGACACCTTTCCTTCCTGGGTACGATTCCTTCCCACATGGCTTAGTCAGCTCTACCTACTCTCATACGGCTGGGGCATTCTGCTCCCTCTCGTTGCAGTTCAAAGCCACTACAGAGTCTATTAGAAGTGTCAATGTCTTATGGCTACAAAATCCCCTCCTGGAAACTGTTGCTCCCTTTACAAACACCCTTCTTGACACCTAACTCACTGATCCACAGCCATGTTCAGCTCAACTTGGGATTTTTTGGGCTTCACCCAGAGTGTGGTCTAATTTCACAGCGGGGTGGATGAATAATCAGTATAATAAACCCATCCACGGGCCTACACGACCTCAGAGCAGCTCAGATGGGAGGGAAGTGAGTTTGTACAAGGCAAGCAAATACATCAAATAGAATCTAATCAGTTGGCGTTACGGTTTATTCACTCCAATAAACCCTCCTGTGAAGTTCTCGTTTCAAACTCCGATAAGGGACAAATTTATTCATTTTTATAGATTTGAGTTACGGAAGGACCCCGGGCAATAGCAGAAAAGGCCTGATCCCGAAAATTGGGTTTTTGTCCGGACGCCTCTGCACCAAATTTGTCCGGACTGGACCTGGCCTACCACACCCCAATCTCAAAAATTTGTCCGGACGGCCAGATCAGGGTAAATTTTTCTCTACAAATGTCCCACAATTATGCCCAAATATAATATCATCAAATATTTCGCAATGTCAATTATCGCACTCCAAAGCGCCAATTCGCCATACGGTGTCCATCTCGTATCTTCGTTGATTCGAGAAACTCTTTGATTTCTAAAGCTACCGTCTCCTACCAAGACCTCCTTCCCTCTCATCTCTCACTGCCCGTTCTGTCACTCCGACAGCAGAAAGGTTCGCATTACGTCATATTCCTCCGCTAAACACTCTTCAGGTTGCTGCAGGTCCAGCTGCGTTCTCGCTTAATGCACCAACGGAAATTTCCGAGAAGCTCTTCGTGAAAACTTACCAATGATGAGCGCTGAGCGATTGCCCGATTCACCCGACACCATTCGTGACGACGAGGACACTCAACTACGAGACGAGACGATTCCTGGCTCCCTCGCATCCTCCTTCTGGACAAAGAAGTGAGGATTCAATATTCATTCCCGAACAAGCTTATCAGCCGTTCCGGGGTCTGCATACCGACCTCGCTTGCATTCCAGGGATTTGGAAAGGAGGAGCTTAAGCGCGAAGGATGATTAGGCCCAACGGCAGGAGGGATGAAAATTAAAGCCATACGCAAGACGTACGGTATGTGGCTTCGACTTCTTCATTTTTTGTTGGCTAATAACTGAGGTGAACGACACTCCACTCTCTTACATGGACAGTGGTCTCAGCACCCTCCTTAGTCACCCTGTTTTGGTCCAACCATTAGCCATAAGTCTGACACCCAATGTTATTCAATTGTTTCTAATCTCTCTTTTATTGGTTCGTCCACCAGCTTTCCCAAAGTTGGTCAACTGGCTGCTTTCAGCGCCTCCGTACTCATCCATACACACCACCCTGGTTCGTGTCCGACAGTTCACCATTCCGCCGCCAACCCAAGTTCACCGTTCCACCACCACCATTCCACTGCCAACCCAAGTTCACTGTTCCACCATCAACCCAAGTCTCGTCGATCCGAAGCATTCCCACGTCGGCTCGCCCGCTGCCTGTATATCAACGGGCAACTGTGCGGGATAGAGAGGTAACGCACTGAACTATCCAGCGCAATGTATACAGCAATACTACCCTACCGTAGCGGTACCCAGCTGTCGGCCCGTCGTGCATTCAAAATCATCAAACACGACCGTCTGCCTCATGACTTCTATGCGCACTAGTCGAGCCACTATGGTGGAACACGATTTGCGCAGCTCAACGTGTAGTTATTCTTTCCTCATCTGCCAACTTTCTAATCATCTCAGAGTTGACTTGACGTTAATATTTCAACGTCCCCATCTCGACAATATTTCCGTATAGACGTTCAACTCCTCTAACGCGATGACCCACCGACGATTCTCCTTGGGTTGCCAACGTCCTTTCGAATGCTGCATGTCTCCTAACACCCTTCCTTCCCTTTTCCTGCATCCTAATCGTTGTGCTGGACAGGTGTGACCACTGGCCAACGAGATCGCATTGTCACCTTTCCGCTCGACGTTCTACAGGCCAGCCTAATTGTATGTTTTGTATGTAGTGCGGAAGTTATACATGATACAACATGCTATACATAAGTGGATAGGTCTGTACTAGACTGCATAGGTTTTGCATAGTAAGTAAGATGTCAGCAATGAGGCACTGGTGGATTGGTAGTTTCACGGCTTCATGAAGAAACACTAATCTGAGTTGGCGCAGGTCAGTTAGACCTGCCAGTGGAGGTGCATCTGCTTTGGAAATCAATAGGAAATTGTTATGGGACAAAATATTTGATGGACAATATCAATATTATATTATAGAATAGTTAATTTATTTCGGCATATTGATCGGCAAGTGTACAAACATCGGTCTTAGCCGTGATATTGAAGCTGGCTGGTCCCTGTTGCCATAGTGATAGATATGTCCATACTTTTATCAAACTTTTATGTATACATTTTACAATTCAGGGTTACAGGTAGTGTTGTTGGCAACAGCTCGCCAGCTCGCCACGCCAGTTTCGCCAGCCGGCGATCGCCGGCTGGCGAAACAAAAAATTAAAAACAGGGTGGCGAGACCTGGCGAAGTTTGCCAAAATTTCAGAGAATAACAGACCTTTATGGGCACATAAAATATCATCTATGGTTGTCAACGTCGGAAAATTCTGACTGCAGGCCAAATTCCCCAAATTCCCTTTGAAAACCAATTCTTGTTCCTGATTTGAATGCTCCGATCCGTTGATCCCATCCAATTTTGATCTCGACAATACTTACACAGACCCAAAGCAGGCCTCAGCAGTGAGTCAGTGACGAAAAATGATTGTGATTGCTGAGAAAAAAATCAAAGATAATAATAGGATACTATTTTGGCGCAAAACGACAGAAATTCAAATTTTTTCATTCGCCAGCTTCGCCAGCATTCGCCAGCATTTGCCAAGCTCTCGCGTACTCGACTCGCCAAGCCGGCGAGTGGCGAATGGCTTCGGAGGTTTTGCCATCCACATTAGTTACAGGTTGCCTTGGCCAAGCGAATTGTGGTCGTCGAGGCAACACTGCCCTGGACTTGCCTAATTCGACACTTTCCTGTTTTCCTCGAGCTCTTGGTTCATGATTCAACTTCATGTAGCCTAAGGGTTTTCTTTGTTTTTTTTTTTTTGAAAAGTGGCATTCGCAATGGTGGCGGGCGACAAAGAAACCTTTGTGTGGTATATATCTTTTCAGCGATCGAACCGTGCATCTTTACAAAGGCGGCGATGGCTAAGGGTGGCCATCGCAACTCAATACACTTGCAATACACAATCTCCATTGTTCCCGACCCGAGCCACCCTAGGCCACCTTTCTCGCCTATATAAACTCGCCTCCTATGCATCAATCTTCCTCGTCCCCATCTTTCTATCTTTTTTCTCTTTCCAGCCCGGTGCTGCCGTTCTGCTCAGCTTCAGTCCAGTTCAGCATCGTTCTTGCATTTACCTTCCTTCTGTTTCTATTTCGAGATCTTCATTATGGTTCAACTCTCGTTACTTTTCCTCGGTCTGGTCACCGCAGCTTCCGTTGAAGGAGCCCCCATGCTCTCCAAGCGCATTGCTCAAGTTATCTCTGCATCAACGGCGAAGTGGGAGCAAGCTTGTGTATGTTGCTAATCTCTGCCTGGTCCGATGCCGTCTTAACCGTAATCTGTCTAGCTTGCCGCCGGAGGAGGTCAACAATGCAACCCTCTCTCAGTCGCGGCCTTTACTACTCTCCTTGCTGCCGCTGGTCCCTGCGAACAGCAAGATGCTGCTGATAACATGATGGACCTAGGGAAAAAGCTTAACAGCGCCCAGGTGATTACCTTGACCCAAATTTTCACCCAGCAACCCCGCAACACCGTGAGTCCACCAGCCTTCAATTCATCACGTTCTTTCTCACCTCCGTTCCAGCCAAATTCCGTCGCCGTGCCTTATTGTCAAAAGGCACCCAGGAACGCCGAACTTAGCGGCCTTTTCCAATGCCAATTTCAAGGAGCGAACCAGAAGGTCTTTGTTGGAGGAGTGGCTGTTGGTGGTGCGGGCACCATTCCCTTTGGGCGCAATGCACCTCTCAACCCGCCTGGATCGTGCCCTGCTAACCCCGCTGGCCCCATCGCCGACGGAACTCAACTAGTCGATCTCACTCAGAATCCTGGAGCTGGGAATAAACCCGCGACTGGCAACGCACCTGCAGCAACTACCAAACCTGCTAAACCCGCTCCCTCTCCAGCGAAGACCCAAACTCCGATCGCCGGTGCACCCCCTGCTCCCGCTCCTCCTGCTGGTGGCGCCGGCGGGTTCAAGCTTCAGAATGGCCAAGATGCACAGGCTCTGAATAAGAAGTTCGCCGGTCTAACCTCTAGCTCTCCTTGTACTGGTATGTTTACCTTGGTCACTTCTTATCTTCTTTGAACTGACTATTTTTATTTTTGAAATAGCTGGTGAAAATGCGTGTGTTAATGGTGGATTTGCTCAATGTGTCGGTGGGAAATTCGTTGTCACTGGATGCAGTTCCACTTTGATTTGCGCTGCTCTCCCGCTCGTCAATAGTCGGGGTACATCGATCACCTGCACCACCCCAGCTGATGCTCTTGCTCGCATTCAAGCGACCGGTGCCACTGGTGGCATTTCCGGCTGAGAAAAATTAATGGTCATGACCTTGGAATATCTGTACCACATAACATTTATATTCATTCATATTATGTACCTACCCCTAACGAGTAGAAGACGTTCATTCTCAATGTATTTTTCTTTGGGCCACCGGAACGATTTGCCAAGGAGAAATTTCTTATCGCCAGAAACGCGTCAATCACCAAATTATAATCGCGATCACAGGTGACGATGTGCCCGATGAGGAAACAATTCAAACATGTGTAGTGTCCTCTTCATCCTCATGACCAAAGTCAATGCCATAGATGGCAACGGTGGCCACGGCCAGCTTGAGCACAATGGATAGGCGTCTCTTTGTCCTTCGCTTTGGCCCGGAACAGTGACAAACGCCAATCAAGCTTTCGCTTAAAACCCAACTGGGCCGCAAGTGGCTTCGGTTCTAGACGCGCTCCTTCTCACAGGGGGTTATAACGCTGAACGACGATTGAATCCTCTTCTCGAACGACCAGTCACCCAACGCGCGTCTTCCGCAACTTGTTCGACGCGACAATGGCTCTCTTGCCCTTCAGCATTTCATATCTTATCTTGACTCCTCGGCACGTTCGCCTGCCTGAGGGAGTCCAAGTTCCACCCGCTCCGCGCGAAACCCCTAAGTAAGTCCTTTCCTATAATCAAGGCCTCCAAAGGTTACCAACAAACACTTCAGGAGTCCCGTATCAACTCGATGGTCAGCCGACCTCGCCCGCAGAGCGAAGTCGTTCCGCTCCCAAGCAAGCAACAGATTGTCGTCGCCGACGACCGAAGCCCATAATGAAACAGAGGATCTGTCCAGCTCGTAGCTACTTGACTGGATGTTGTTAGGAACATTTCCGTATATTTGGACTGTATCAGTTGCAAAGTAATGTAAACCCTCAAGAAAAATGATGTACCATTACATATGACGATTTAGACTCGTAAACTACGCTGACTGGTGGGGACTTTAAGCGCGAATTATTAGTATCGACCAAGTGGTGCAACGTGGTGGACCAGTTAGATGGAGGTCTTAAAAATGCAGTACAAGCTAGACGAAAGCGTGAAGAAACGTGAGGATGATCCATAGAATGACGTGAAGTGGGTAAATATTGCGAGGGAATGTGAGAGGGAAGCAAAACGCAGATGTCCATGATAGTGTAGACCCTAAATTCAAATCAGAGGTGATGCAGATGAGTCTGAAGCAAAGGATGGCGGAGAGGAAGAGCTGGTGCTTGCAATAGAGCCACCAGTGAACATAGCTTTCAAGGTCATGTCGTTGCGCAGTTGCCTCACACGTTCGATCTCTTCCGCACCGCCCGTCATCTTCAACTTTTTCTTGTCAACAAATTCTGACAATTCAGCGTGCAGGTCGTCCGACCTGGCCGCCAACTCCTTCTCTCTGTTCCTCTGGTTCGCTTCAATGGCCTTCAACCGTTTTTCTGGGTCCACCTGGGCGCCCCGGATCTCGAGCATTACATTGCTCAGTCCGTTTGAACCTTCGTCAGGTGGAGGGGGCCGGAAGTTGCGGTTTCGAAGCCGTATGGGTCCACCTGATCCACCAGGGCCTCGAAGAGAAACAACCTTCTCAACGTGACCATAAATCTCCAACACGGCTTTATGATCTTCAAGAAGATCGCTGAGAAACTCTTCTTGATGTGTGAGGAACTGTTGTTCTTCAACTATATTCTGCAACTCTTCTTCCCAGGTTTTCTTCCACATGGGTTTTATGGTGTCGATGTGCTCCTTCAAACTTTGCAGCTCTGCGGCAGTGGAATCAATGTCTTTTTTGATGTTCTTGAAATACTGTGCTTTGGGCGTGATATGTCTCTTGATGACATCGTCCTTCACACCTTCGACAGTGTCCTGCAATTTTTCCACCTCCGTCAAAGCATTTTGACTGCGAATATCAAGCTTCTTCTTGCCGGAATCAATATATGCCCGAGCCCCACCAACATTGGAATTTGCCAGCTGTTTCACAGATTGTGTTTGGGTGCGAAGCGTGCCCAACGATTCCTTTGTCTGTTTCATGAATTCGGTGTATAATTGTCGCATGATACCAATATCTCGGCGAAGGTTCTGGACTTCGTCAAATTGTGTCTTAAGATCGTTAACCACTCGACTTGAGTATTCTGACATAACAGAAGCTCCCGTCATTTGTTGTTGCAACGACTGACCCGTTATTTGCGGAGGCAAACCACCTTGAAATGATGAAAAGGATAAAGAAGAGTTATCTCCGACATAATGCGATAGACGACGAGCAACATGCTGAAACTGTCGGTCGGATGGTCGAGGTGGAGCTGGGGTGCTCTGTGCCAGAGGGTGCTGAGCCATTATCTCAGACGGAGTTGAAGAAAAGCGGTGGTTGCTTGCTACAGCCGACTTCAACTCCTTGATATCGTTGGACAAAGTCGATATTTGAGTATCTATGTGCTGTTTAATTTGATCCAGGGCTGTTGGAATGCATTACTTGGGTGACTGCTCAAAGCTGGGGGGGTACTCACGTTCAATATTTAACGATATTAAACATTTCTCCTTTACTTCATCCGTATCCTCAAGCTCGTACTGTACCCCACTGGATGGGTCGCGTATATAGATCGCAGGAAAATTTTCCAGTCCAGGATTATATGAGAATTTATCCACAAATAAGACTCGAAGGGAAGAGAACGAGAGACCAGGTTCAACCACAACCTTCTTGACTTCCCGACCCAGCTGCAAAAATACGGTGATTCGAGAAGGATCTGCGGACAAGCTATCAGCACCAATTCGTTGTGAATCGGCGGCGAGGGTCACAGGCTCCGGCGTTCTTGACGGAGTCACTGGCAAAGGTGGCACCAAAGGGGCCCTGGAGTTCACTTCAGGTGTAACTGCTCGTGAACCAGACCGACGGAAGGACGCTAAGCTCGCGTCACGCTGCACCTGAGGCGGTTCGGGTTCTTCGTCGTCAACCTCAGTCAACACCGCCAACTCATTTTGCGTCAAATTTCCTGATGTAGCGGCAAACGAACGGCGATTAGGATGATTGTTACCCCGAAGAGAACGCTCTCGTGTCGTGGACGCTCCCGTCATCTTTGAAATGTTGTAGGTCGAAAAGCGCTTGGAGGCTCGTCGTTCTAGAACGTCATTCTTTTTTAGAGCAGCCAGCGAATTGGCAACCGCAGGCGGAGGTTCATGTGGACTCATTTCAGTAGACGAGGCGCCATTCATTTGAGGACTAGATGGCTCTATCAGCACGGGTGGGGCTGGAGCCGATGGTTTGTCGACGAGGGACCATCGTTTCACGCTAGCAGGAACAGATGATTGCTGTATTGGTGGGGCCTCTTCTATTGGAGGGGTATCGATTGTAGGTGGGGTGGGCGCAATCAATTCTGGAGGAGGAGGAGGAGGAGGCTCAAAAGGGGGAGGAGGGGGAGGATCCACACTACGGGGGACGGAGGGTTGCCGAGGTTGCTGAGGTTCACCATAGCTTGACGTTCCATTCTGTCCCGTCGTTTGATCAACCATAGTAGGGGCAAAACCACCAACAAATTGGTCGTCTCCGTTCGAATCAGAATTCTGATCTCTTCTGCGGCCTGAGGTTTGCACAACTCTTTTCGAAACACTCCCAGCTGCTTCTGGCGCCTCTGATGCATCTATTGTTCTTGAGAGTTGTGAGCGATGGGCAGTACCGTCTCCACGGCGGGAGGTTCTCTCTGAACGTGAAGATCGACTTTCCGTTCTCTCGTGGCCTTGCTCTCCTGAACGGTGTCGTTGATCCGACATAATTCTGCGATAGATAGATTGCTTGCCCCGTAGGCCTTGCAACAAATTCGTGATGATCTCTCGGACGGTCGGCAAATAAATTTCAAGGTTATCTGAGGTGGCATCCTCCGCTAGACATTGCTCCAATACATTGCGTAAATCGTTGGGGACAGACATGAGCTCTCTGTGTCAAAAGTTACGCAGCCGTCAAGGAGACAAGAACGGATATCATTAACGCACGCCATATCAATATTAAACCCTGCGAAAGCTGTGACGGCTGCATTGAAATCGTTCCCCAAGCGGACGTATACGTCGCTCACTTGGGTCTCGTCCATCTTCATTTGACTCCAAAGCGTAAGGGCTTCCAGTAGTTGTTTGATAGATACCAAAAGTCGGGTCACTGCTGACTCTACTGGAGGCTGAATTCGATTTATGGGAACATGAGACTCCAGTTAAACTGCATTCAAAGGCTGCATTCTTACATTCGATGGGTTCCGTGACCCTCGCTCGCTTCGGCCTGATGCTGAGGTATTGGATGAGATTGAATGATTTTCGCGTCTTGAGGGATGTCCATTCTGAGGCTGGGGTGGACGCGAAGCCATGGTAAAGGTTGCCGCTGAGATACTTAGAAAAGACAAGTAGAGATGCTCATGGAGGGAAGATTCGAGGGCGTCCCTGGCCCAGCCACTCAATCAAACATGACGTGAGAATTCAACCTCCGAGTCCCATTTCTGGTCACAAAACACAATTATACTATCTTACACCCTACAAAACACCTATAAAGATTATACGTTTAGCTGAGGTGCCCCTTTCCCCGCCAGAATCATATCGTCTACAATATCATCCTTCTCCGTGCGCTTATACGTCCGAATTGTCTCCCCGTAGTCTGAAATATCATAAACACGGAATCTGCGGTCAAACCTACAGCTAACATTGAGTTTTCCGTGAGTCATCGGAGCCACCAATGAACTTACCCAATTTTTCCGTAGCCAGAGTATGATCCTCCACCACCAAAGCAGAACCACACCCCCTTTACGCGACGACAGTTTTCCGTCACTTCATGAAAACGTGTGTCGGCCAAAATGAAGGGAGATATCGGAGAAAGACATACCATGGCAATGTCCATTCCCAATAACTTTCACCTCTTGAATATTGTTGGTTATGTGCTCACTTTCCAAAGCTTTTAGGATGCCCCTTTCGAAAAAGCCATCGCTCTTCTTCGCGTTGCCGGGCGACTCCAGACCGTGCAAGCCCACATCAAGGGGCTTCTTTGTTTGAGAATCTATGTCTGCCTTACTATAAGATTCTGGCCTGGACGGTAAATTAAGTCAGGTTTTCGGGAGCAGTTAAGATGGCTCATACAAAGGGATATGGAAGAACATCAGGGCATTTGGCTTCGCCAGCTTTGCCACAGCGGGCGTGATTTGGTCATCTGGCTGTTGTCGCACCTCCCAATTGTGGCCAAGGTCTTTCCCGGTATCAGGAGAGAAGGGCCGTTGTATTGATTTGATTGAGGCTAGGAAAGAGTTCAGGTGCAGTGGGGTTCGAAAAAGATCTCACGACGTGCCTGATTCTTGAAGGAACCAATCTATTTGACTCTGCACGTATAATTAGAAATAAATGGAGTCGCCAAGAAGAAAAACCTCGAACCACCGACCTGACGTATCCAATCATATTCTGTTGGGATGAAAAATCCAAACCAATCAAGCACTCCTTTGGAATAAGAGCCGGAATCCAAGAAGTAAAGAGTCAGCAAGTGCGTCTTTGACCTAGACGAACATAAAAAATCAGCACGAAACACACTCTGTCGCAACGATAACTTACGCATCCGCGCTCTTGACTTTTAAAACGTAATTCCCAACACCATGGACATCCTTTGGACCTCGCTCTACAAGGCTGTATGGCAAGGCTTTCATCAGGGTCATCTGTTGATCTTTCGCGAGACCGTCCTCTTCGTCATGATTGCCAAAGACAGCGGCCCATGGAATACCCTTATCCGTTACTGCTCGAGCAAATTTTGCCAAAACAGATTTTGGATCCCATGTGGTGCCCTGTCCATTCAGTTGGTCGCCACTAAAAACTACGAGATCTGGTTTCTCAGCGTCAAGTGCACGGGAAATGAGGGAATTAGTGAGGTTGTCTGAGTGTTCACAAGGGTTTAGCAGGGTGTCGCGGCAAACCCCTTGCGAAACGGAGAAGTGCAGATCAGCGACTTGAAGAATCTTGAAATTTCCTGAGCGGGAGAAGTGCAGTGGTGGAGCACGAGGCACAGCTGGACCGAAATGAATTAAGTGAGATCAAGAGGAGGGAATGGCCGTCAAACCTTTCACGCCCCGTCTGTATGTCAACCAAGTCGCCTGAACTCTTCCTTTCTCGGGTAGTGTGGCGGGCTTAAGCTTCTCAAAACCGTACCACGGGACATCTTCCCCGTAGATCACGTCTAGTTCAGTGATAATGTGCGCTTTCTCTTCTGACGTCATTTGACCTGCCGTTTTGCCCGTCTTATACCATATAAATAAGGGGGGTATCCTCAGCACTCCAGCTCTCAAAGAAGTGTGAGCTTGATGCCATCCATCCAATGGCTCGGGTTGTTCTTTTTCGGGCAAGAGACGAATGTCGGTTATAAGGTTGATATCTTGACGCCTTGTGCGACGATAATACACATTCTGTGTTATCACGTTAGAGATACACAGCTTATCAGCTAAAAAAGACACCAACCAACCAACCGGACATATAACCGGCCTCCAGATTCAAATTTCGACCAACACGGACCCATTTGCCCATAATCGCGTCTCGCTCAGGTGTCGTATCGGGTCCGCACAGTTCACCACCAACCTCAGGGTTAATAAGACATCGTACAACAGCGATTTCAGAGACTAAGCAAATATATTGTTCAAGTTAAGAGTAGATGGAAGAAATGCAAAGCGACGCACGGCCAGTGTCATGGGGGAGAAGAGGAGACCACACATCTAATGGTAGACTCAAGTTGTCCACTTTATCCTCGGATTCTGTGACGTCCCACCAGTCGACTCCTTCTGGTGTGTTTGTTGTGTTGCCCAAAGTAGTGGTCCCAGCCTTGGTATCGGCAGCCTCATTCATGCTAACCACTTCCCAAGCTTGCCAACCCATTCTTTGGACCATCCCTGGACCTCGACTCGGCTGGTAGAGAACAAATATCCAAGTAAGAAGCAGAGAGAAACCAATAACTGTCGTTATTGGTACGCACAGGGAACGCAGTGCCCGAAAGAACCTATAGCAAGAGGGAGTGGGCATGGTTCCGTCGGCTCCAGGGCAAAATGCAAGACTGAAATGGTGTCGAAGATGACAACGCCTGCAAAACGACTGTCAAACTCAAGGTAAGCGCAAATTGAAGATGTGCACTGCTAATCAGTATGAGCATCACACACGTCGTGCGTCACGTGTCAGTGAAATTTCGACTTTCTGCCCACTGTCAGTTCACCACGAAATGCTGTCTCTTCGTCGCTGCAGCCAGCCCTTGCGGCGGCGCCTTTACTCTACAAAACCCACCATACCAGACACAGCTCTGGCTGCCCGTACAGCATCGACTCCCCTCGACGTCCGTCACCGCCGTCGCACACTGGACACTCGTCCAAGCGCTTTCGGTACCACTGATGCTACCGTAGACGGCCTCACTCCAACTGAATCTCGACGTTACAAACGTCTTCGGGCTATTGGAAAACTTCCTAAAGTCGATGGGGAATATATTTCCGAGGCTCAGTGGATAGAGAAGGTGAACGAACGCCGTTCCCGTCTTCGTGGATTCAAAAAGGTTACGAAAGAGGACGGTATAGAAGAGACCGCGGTCTTGGGTAAAAGGGTGTACCTTCCCAACATTATCTTCAAGCTCGTCCGGAACAATACACCACCGGGCATGCCTTACAACCCTTACGAGGCCACTTTTCGCATACCACATTCAGTGACAAAAACCGACATCCGATCATACCTGGCTGCCGTTTATGGGGTCAAAACGACATACGTCCGCACGGACAACTACATCTCTCCTGTGTACCGCAGGTTGGGATACGAGCGCAAGCCATTCAAAACGTATAAGCGTGCCGTAGTCGGCCTCGTCGATCCATTCTATTATCCGCTCCGTATGGAAGAGATGGAACCAGAGGACAAAGCGGAGAGAGAGAAATTCATCGAACAGAACTTCCACATTCAACAGTCACGATTCTTACAGAAGTACGAGCTGCTCCGCATGACAAAGGGCCAAGGCGCTGCGTCGTGGAAGTTTAATGCGCCTTTCGCCACAAAACGTTCGCACATCCTGAGACTAGTTGCGGAACGCAAAGCAAAACGAGAAGAACTTATTTCCGGGATCGCTGGCGAGATGAAGACGTTGAGAGAGAAGGGAGAACCTATTGATTACAGGAGCCTTACTCCGAGCGCTGAGTCGTAAAATGATTATATTATTTCACGTGATGCGCTATTTTATGAGACAGGAGACATATAATTGCATGCCCGTGAGTTTTTAAATACTCACCAACATGGACTCCAGCGATTCCATTCTTCATGTCTTCGGGTCTATTCGTTGTCCTCCTTTTCACCCAGCTACTCCTTTTTTCTCTTGCAGCTCGTCCCCATCACCGAGCATCACAGTGCCAGCCATTAAAGACTTCGTTCTCTGACGCCTCCTCTGTGGCAGCAAACTTGTCTGCTTCCTTCGTAGCCGTGAGCCCCGAGGAGTCATACCAGGTCGGAAAAAGCGGATTAGAGCTCCTTCTCAAGGGACCAGACGGAAACGTTATATCGGAAGGTGGCGTGAACGATGAACTTGGGACAGGCGCTACCGTCAACTCGACGTTTTTTCTTCTGTAAACCATGATTCTTTCTATGCATGCAACTCGGAGCTTAACAATCCATAGATATGGCGTAGTCACTTTTGAGATCGCCGCACCCCCTGTGCCCGGCATAGTCACAGCTGCCATTCTCCTATGTAGGTCTGGCCGCCCCTCAAGCTAGGTGAACTGACGATGCTTTTGAACAGCAAATGCTACCGATGAGATCGACATTGAAATACTTGGTGCGGATGTTACACACTGGCAAACTAACATGTTTGCGCCTCCCTCCGGCACCAACAACTCCACTCCGGCGCAACCGATGTACAATGTCTTTAGCTCTGTGGAAGGCATAGGCGCCAACCACACGGACATCACTAAAACCCACTCCTACTTTATCAACTGGACAAGCACCCAGATTGATTGGGGAGTCGATGGGCAAGTGGTACGGACGTTGAAAAAAGGTGTGGATTATTTGAATTGTTCAGCGCGAAGATTAAAGTATGCCTCAAGTGGACACAGAAAAGAATGGAGTATTTTATTTCCCTTCTCATCCTGCTCGGATTCAGATCGGAATCTGGGATGCAAGCAGCCCATTAGGAACGTGTCAATGGGCGAAAGGTCCAGTCAATTGGGCACAAGCTCCAGGGATAATGAATGCCACGGTGAAGAGCATCACAGTAGAATGTCCATGAGAGGTGTCAAAAGATATCTTCAATGTAAGTCTGTACTACTTATGGTACTTAGGGCCCTATTCGATTTTGAATTGGTACTTTGACGCGTCTGCACGTGATCGCGAATAGAGTGTTTACGTTTACCTTGTTCGGTATTACGTCTAGGGATAAATATAATAGGCCCTTCACCAATTTGCCTTGAATTTCTATCTCTTTTTTTCCCTTCTGTCATGTACCACGCCGTTTACACACCTCCCTCTTCTCCCCCCTCATCCCCTGCGCGTTCAATATGGGAAGATTCCTCTCCACCAGCATCCCCCATAATCACAGAACCAACCATGGACACGATACGCGCAGATCCGCTGGCAGGTTCCTACTTCTCCAACAGAAACAAGCGACCTGTAACTGGTGACTTTCGAGAGAGTCCGTCGAAGAGAGCCCGGCATCGCGACTCTGTCGACTCTGACGCGGAAGAACCAACCATTACAACCATTGACCCAGCTCAGTCGGCTGAAGACGAGATCTGGGAGGCAGCGGGCACGAACGCCTACGAAAGTGGACAACTTAAGATTGACTTGGGGTACATCTTTTTTTGCTATACTCCTGTCGTGTGACTTAAATACCTCGTTCTTGTCATACTAGAGGTCGTCATCTTACAAAAATACCGCCTCAGTTCATTTTGGATCTGAAAAGCATTGTCGTGCTGCGTGATGCTCCAGGTTTATATGACGACGAGAATTATCCTGGGAGAGTATCGTCAGCTGTCAAGGCTGGCCTTACGGCTGGCAGACGACCGTTCACCCGCGTATACACTGCTCCTGCAACCACCTCTCGTGAAGTCCCGCGAAATTTCAACGATCGCTCCCGTTCGATCGCGAATGTTGCCGTGATGAACAGCATGAGACAGGACAGGGCTGAACTATTTCTCTCAAATAATAGTATCTCGAAACTGCCGCTTGAATTGTGGAGTTTGCACAACCTAGCTATCCTTGCTCTACGTATGTTCGGTTATCGCTTTCACCTGATATTTACTCACGCATCTCATTCTAGAAAACAATGGTCTCACCTACCTTCCTCCGGAAATAGCACGACTTAGGAATCTACGAGAGTTGAACATTGCAAACAACCGTCTCAAATTCGTGCCGTCAGAGATGATGAACATGGAGTTACATCAACTTCGCCTGTTTCCCAACCCCCAATTTCTTCCCGAACCGGACTCTCGCCACCTCCCACGACGAGCCGTCTCAGAGATCCGACATACTTCTGGTGCAGTTCCTTCGCTTGTCGAGCTTATGCTGCGCAAGTTACTGTCTCCACCAAGTAACGATTTGTCTTTGGATTTCGGATCGGGCGCCAGGGAAAATCCGAAGACGACGCTGGAACAGTTGTATGACCTTCCGCTGTTGAGTGGGAATGGATGGCGACCTTTATCAGGACTGATACGAAGGATACTCAACGCTTGTGTTCGAGACTGTATTGCCGAAGACTTTGCGGAGAAAAACAGAAGATCAGGGGAAGACCAATCGCAGGAAATAACGGGTGTGGGTGTTTGCGCGAACCCTCAACATGATGGGGTATTCCTTCAACATGCGGAAGAGCGCTTCACCTGGGAAGGGATTATCGCTGGTCAAAGTGTAGGTGGACCTGCGCCTGTGAGATGGCGCGGATGTGGACGGGGATGTCTGTCATTCCTTCAAGAAACCGTTGGCAAGAGTAAGGATGTAGACTTTGTAGTGCAGAGCGTCCATTTTGGGACAGACGAATTGGGATTTGATGAGTGACGAGGACCATCCCAGTGATGAGCACGTGACCATGATGATGTTTCATTCCGAAATCTTAATTCTCTCATTACGCCGCTTGCTATCCTTTGAGTATTATGTACTCTTTCGCCTGTGCCGAGCCCCTTTGCTCCACGAGCGAATTCACCGAACAGTGCACGGACCAGTGCGTCGTCGTCGCCTGCACTGATCCAGAGCACCCAGAGGCTATCTGCCACCCAGGAGAACATGTTCACTGTGATCTCGTCTGCGATAGCTCAGCCAATTGCACAGATTGCAATGGCTTTGACGCCTTTGTTCGTTCATCCTCCTCCTGGTTTCCTTTATCTTTTTTCTGATCCTTTAATCAAGCTGCAGTGTTGCACTGACTATCATTCTTATCTCTCGGAGCCTCGGCCATATGACCAGTGCAACTGGAGCATTGACGACTGGGGCAAATCTGTTGCACCCAATGTTGTGCCCCCACTTCCACCCACACAGCCCGTTTACCCCTCCCCATCCATGATACCGTGCATGTGGGGCGAATGCAAGGCTTCTTTTGCATCGCTTGGTGAACTCGTGGGTCACGTTAACCTTGAACACCTCCGCCAGCCCACTTTTATAAACAATACACCGGAAGCAGATCCCTTGCCATGTTTGTGGCAGAATTGTGATCTTTCGTGGTCTCCAGAATCCATTGCGAGCTCGTCGACGGCTTCCGAGTTTGATAGCCTTCGAGCTGCTCTGGAAACACACCTTTTGCAAGACCATCTTGGCTTAAGGGATCATCCACTGGGACGACAACAAGCCGTCGCGTCCCAAGTGGCGCCTTCGCCAACGGAAATTCCCCCCACCGTATCTTCCACTTCCCACTTCTGTGCTTCTAGCACACACATTTGTCGCTGGCAATCTTGCGGCATGTCATTTGAATCGTGCGACGCTTTAACCGCACATATCACGACAACACATGTTGGGAGTGGAAAAACTCAATATGAGTGCTTTTGGGAAGGTTGTCAACGTCACGGAGAACATGGCTTCTCAAGTAAGCAGAAAATCTGTCGGCATGTGCAAGTTAGTCCATCATTCCCCCTCAAAAGAATCCTTACTGATACTGGCTCCGCCATTCAGTCGCACACTGGACATCGACCCTTCCAGTGTAAAATTTGTCAACAAAACTTCTCGGAAGTCGCGACTCTCCAACAACACATGCGGAGGCATACGCAGGAGAGTGAGTGACAACTTTACGGTTTACCACGGACCTCTCACCCGCCGCAGAACCCTATGTATGTGACTTCCCCGGCTGCGGAAAGTCATTCGCCATAACAGGGGCGCTGACGATACACAAACGGACTCACAACGGACACAAACCATTCAAATGTACCTATTGTGAAAGGGCATTTGCTGAATCTTCGAATCTTTCAAAACATGTTCGTCTTTTTTATATGCTTCGGACTGCGTCAACAGTTGACAAATTCAATTATGATAGTTGCGTACACACACTGGTGCACGGCCATACACGTGTGCAGAACCTAATTGCGGCAAATCTTTTGCACGGCCTGACCAGCTTTCCCGTCACATGGGAGTGCACAAAAAAAAGCCGCACGATAAGTAGGTGCTACCACCTCAACCAATGATTTATCTCTACGTATACCTGGACACCTTGTGATTTGGTACTAGGGTTTTGTATTTATCGGGAATGTGTCCCGAACAGTTGCTCGCAAATGCAGCTGGTAGTCATTACAGTGCTTGGGCTGTCTCCTTTACGAGGAACAACTGAACTCTTGGAGAATGTAAACCACGCCATGTTATTCTTAAAAATGGGCCACGTATACCTAAGCTAAGGAACATTTACCGGCGACGAAAAAAGTGCACCTCACGGGGTTCATGAAGACGAAGCATTTGGTTGGAGGATGACTTTCTCGTCTCGACGATAATGCCAAGGGTTTTCCCCTGCATCAACGTGGTTCCGTCCTTCTCATTGCTTCGCCTTCTAGATGAACTGAGCTTCCCTTGAAGGACAATGGAATCCTGGGAAATTTGAGACGTGAAGTTCATGGTCACCTGCGCTCCGGCGCTGCCTTTCGAGTATTCGTCCAAGTCAAGACGTTCCACGTCCGGACATAATTTCAGGAATTCACCGATCGCACATGGAGCCGCCGTCGTTTTTGAAGTGGAGATGGTGTAGACAGTGGGAGGGGTCCACGGCGCGCACGGTATTTTACAACGCCGCGCCTGAATGATCGCGTCAAGAAATATTGATGGAGTCGATGGAGGAAAGGTATAAATGACATCCAAATTTACGACGCTGAAAGAATACACATGGAATGTATTTCCGTTGTCCAGGTTGATGCATCCATCGTTTGGGTATATGACGGATATGACCTGGAGCAGCGGTAAAGAGGGAATCGAGTTGAGCAAGTGCATCGCCTCCAACATAGATCTCCCATGCAAAAAATCAACGTCGGTGAGGTCACTGCACTGAAAGCGCCTTCGGGGACACGAAGACTTTTTTTGAATGGTAATCGACTGGCAGAGTTGTGGGAAGGGAATATCTCCAAGCAACTTGCGGTATACGGGCGACTTCCGTTGAACGATACGTCGGTATTGTGGCAAGAAGGTCGAACATGGTATGACCACATCCCTGAACGATATACGGCAAAAAGTGGTCAACCACACTTTCGAGACGAGGACAGCCGAAGTCATCAAGGAGACTCTATCGCCTAGAGACTGTAGAGATGTCCAAGCCTCTCTGAGAATTTGTTCCAATAGATCCACTGGCAGTGAGGGCCACCCCTCGCCCTCGCCGTCGCGCGAGGACCATTTGTCTGAATCGAGGTATATTTGGTGCATCTGGGGAGCTGTACTCGGATGGAGGGGTATTGGAGGTGTGCTCGGGTGGAGGGGTATTGGAGGTATCGTGCATATGGGCTTGAAAAAAGGAAAAGAAAATCAAAAGCTTTTTGCAGCTTGCGGAAAGGAGTCATCTCCAAGATGGTAGTGTGAGTCATCGGTTCAGGGATTTTATACCGATCAAATGATCGCAAATCTTAGACAGGGAGATAAATTCAGCACTAAAGATACGGGTATGAGAAGGAAAAAAACTAGACCGACGAGAAAGTCAGCCCGCTGGTTCTACCCGCTTCCGAATTATTTAATATCCTATTCCATACTGGTCTACGTGAGCTGTAAAGTCCGGAGCGGGTGTTGGGATTGTTGTAGCTACTGGAGTCGAGGGACCTGTGAGGGAGAATCTTGGAGGTATAACTAGTCCTCTAGTCCTTCTTGTAGAGATAACTTTGTCTGGAACGAGGTTATTCATCATTGTAAGCAGGGAAATGATTGTGCGCACTGATTTTCTTCATTTCGTCATAGCCTTTTACCCTTGCTTTATCACAGCCTGGGTCAATGGATGTGCCTTCATCAATCGCGACGTAGTCAATGCGTCTTTGGTGAATAAACTCTTCCTTCAATTCCCAAGGTGCGTCTGTGGTGACCTCGTCGACCCAACGACAGTGCCGGATCATTTCTGACCTTTCTACCTCAGGCCACAAGGAAGGATATCCGTGCTGGTTCAGAAGTTCGTCTGAAAAGACCCCCACAATGAGATGGACGTAGGGGAATGCAAGTTTGGCTTGACGGAGTTGAAGGACGTGACTTTTTAGGGAACGAAGGGGTATCCAACCTTAGTTGAAGGCCTACGTTGTACTAGCGACGTCACTCACCCTACATTGAAGGTGTCGAATGCCCCGTCGACATAGACACGTACAGTCTTGTTCTCAAGGTCGTCTCTCTTGACAGTGCTTCCCAGATCGAGAGTTTTGCGAAAATACGCTTGCACCTCGCTGGCAGACCATCGAGTAGTTTCAAATTTACATCGTGCCGCTTCCGAAGGTGGCAGCTCAGCTATCGGTGCAGGCCGTTGCGCCAGATCTGCTAGACTCGATTCCAGCGACCTTTGGCTTGGATTGGAGATAAGATCATAGTCGTCGTCGCTCAGCACTGAAGTGGAATCCATATTAACTGCTGGATATGGTGGGCTGTGGAAAGGTCAAGGAAGCATCGTAAAAGAACCATGGAGCTGTTGAGGCTGGGATTCATCAACACGAGGTGAGCTCAGAGATAGACCAGCGGTCCGGTTTCCCGTCATTACATATAGTACTACATGCAACCCAAGAGATATCTGGACTTGAATCTACAACTTCAAAAATTTAATGGCTCAAGTAGTATTCCCTTGAAATAACGGTCCAACCATTGTGGATCCCTTGCCATGGCACCCACTACACCGTCCGGTCTCACAACGATAATACCACACTTCCGCCCAGCATAGGCTTCATGGGCATGGCCTTTGGAATCTTCAAAAACCAGATTGACGTGATCAGGTAAGTCAATGGGAACCGCCTGTTGCGATGGAACAATGACGGCGGTTCGAAGGACATCCTTTGGATAACCTGTCACCCGTTGGAGTGACGCCTTCGCATCCACTAAGTGTGCAAAGATAAGAACGGTGTGGTAGGAGGGCCCGAAAACATCGCGGAACAATGAGCTCTTCTTGGCTATCAAATCCGAGCGGAGACGGGTAAGGTCTGGCGAATCTGGTGCTCTATCACCCGCTTGCAAACCGTCGTTGACGCTGACGCCGTATGAGTCGGATCTCTCGTCGACGCTGTCTTGCGCAGTAGGCTCGGTTTTCTTCACCTCGTCAAGGATAATTGAACTCCATCGATAATTGATGCCCAATTGAAGAGTTGAGCCAGAACGGTTCCAGGCACCATCATCCTTTGAAGATTTCACAACTCCGTTGAGCAGCTTAGTGGTCTGCTTCAGCATTTCTGAGACAACTGGAAGTCGCTCCTCGGAGTAAGTATCGAGAAGAGAGGGACGGGCGAGGCTTTTGACAACGAGGGCAAGCTTCCAGCCGAGATTGAAAGAGTCTTGGATGCTAGTGTTCATACCCTGAGTGGTGCATGAACTCACTCTTCGGTTCTTAAAATAGTGGTGCCTACCTGGCCTCCAGTTGGACTGTGAACATGAGCTGCATCTGAAAGGCATCGTCTTCATCATTATGTAGCAAAAAAAAGGATGTCCTCGGTACCTCCTGCCACAAAAACCCTTCCCACCTTGAATCTGTCAACCACTCGAATGTTCGGTCTAAATATGCGGGGTAAGATAAGGACCGATAAGACACAATGCAATACGCACACATAATGTGACATCCAAATGATGTCGCCGAACACGATATCAGCTCGATTCCCAATGTTGTCACTCAGGAATTTGCGGAGGGCATGATGACTCGAAGACACCTCAACATCCTGGAGGTTTTCGCCCACAAGGACGAAGCTGAACCGTCCTGGAATTTCAGTCCCACGAATAGTGATTCTACAGATGTGATTAGCACTTCAATATCACGTAACGGAGGGCGCCTCGTACAGAGTGTTTCCGGCATCTCCCCATATATGCCAATGCTGTGGACGGCAGTATGAATAAACATGTCCACGCAGATGCTTGTATACGGCAGACCTTTGGAGAGAGTCCTTCCACCACGATATCGCCCACAATAAACTTCTCTACCCTCGTCTCACCCAAAAAGTTCAGTCCAAGCTGTTTGCGGACAGCACCGCGGGCGCCGTCTGCGCCAATGACCCAATCGAAAGTAGCGTTCTCTGTAACAACATCGCCCTTGGGTTCCCCGACTTTAACGAGGGTTGCGTCCACGCGATCGTCGAACTGCTGAAACGACCGCAGCTCTGTGCCCAATTCCACAGAGCAACCGTGCTCTGCCAGCGCAGTTCGCAAAATTGCCTCCAAACCCTCTTGGCCCAATAGCACGGGGTTGAGCTAACCAAGAGCAGATAAGCCTTTAATAAGCTTAGTAAGTAGAAGAACGACGGACATATGGGTTGGTAGGTGTGGGATCCCTTGATGGAGTCATTTGAAATTCTTTCAAAACCTCGACACCATCCGATTTATACATACGAATGGTGGGGATCGATGTACCAGCCTTGGTGATTACATCGACAACACCAAGAAACTGAAATAATTCCAGGGAACGAGGCTGTGGATTACAGGTTGAGTCCATCGAAATTATTCTCAGCGAGAGACACGATACCATGATGCCGGCTCCGCGTTGCCCAATCCTAGGGTTGATTTCCTTTTCAACAACCCGCACTGGGACTCCATTCTTAAGAAGGTTAAGAGCAAGTACCAGACCAGAAGGTCCTGCTCCGACCTGGAAAGCCCGATATGTAAGGGAAACGGTCACCAGAGGCTAGATTGACACGTACAATGAGGACTTTGGGGGCGATGTTCATAACTGCGAGTTCCTTGAGGGTAACACCATTGACTATACGGATTAAATACGCGATAGATATCACCCCGAAAAGCACGCAGCGTTATGCATCGTGCCGGAACATATGGATGAACGCGTGGACGGCAGCGTCGCATCACCATTAGAAAGTCGGGCAAATTCGGCGAAGTACTCGGGGGACATTATTCAGGATTTCGCCAGGACCATCAGGAAGTTGAATGAGCAGTCATAAGTTGCTTTAAATTCTGGGAAACCGGCAGTTTCGATGTTCTTTCCGTTGTCCTAGGTTTTCAGAGAAGAAACGTTCTGGAGGCAAAGACATAAATCCATGTTGACCATTATTACTGAAAAAGATTCTACTTACATCAAAGGGGCAATCATATTCGTACAATAACCCTCATGCTTTAGTATGTGTCGCACCGAATACGAAGTGGCAAGTAATCATACCCATATTATGGGAGGTGTTGACGTGCACGTCCGATCACGGACTGCAGCTTGCTTGAACTGTGCCGGTGTAGTAGAATGACCTACGTAGTATGGCATATTTATGGATAGTGAATAAGGGGAATGTGTTATTGCGTGGGTTCAACCAGATCCATTGCATCGGGATCATCTCCATTCGTCGAACCCAATATTGAGAAATGTTTGCCAGGTCTTGAAACGATAAAGTGCTCGTGCTCTGGGCTGAAAATACGTATGAAACGAAGAAGTTGGATGAAGGCAACTTCTTTTTGGTCCCAGCGTCGAAAGACCTCAACCGTGGGTGGGTGTGTAAGATCTATCACCTCTAGAACATTTGTGATTAACTCGACGCTCTTTAAGAAGATGGCTATCACTCACCCATTCCTGTGCGATACTCCTCCGCCTCTCTCAGCTTCAGATCTTCCAGATATACTTCCCTGGAACTTTTCGGCCGTCCTTTTCTACGCGCAGCCTTTTCTTCCTCCAGCTCCTCGTCAAAGCGGGTTAACCAGACGTTTCCAACAATGTGGTGTAGTTCCTCCAGTGTTAGAACCCCTTCTTCGGGCATAGCATGGTAAAAGAATCCATATAGATCCACTGGAATGAGGGGGTTGAACAAATTGATCGGGGTGATACAGACGAGATAACAAACCTAGTGAATTGTGTTTCTGCCCCCGTTTCGATGCAAGATTTCCGAGTTTCCCTTTGCGAAGCGCATGCCGAGCGAGTTGTCCTGCTTTGCGCGAAGAGGGATGATATACTTTTTCTTTCTTTGGCTGGGCAGTTTTTCCTGTCTTTGAGGGAGCCATGGGAAAATGCGTGGGAAGAGAAGGCTAAAATATGTGCTTAGTCATTACGACTTACTGTAATGACAGAGTGCTCCTGAAGGGCTCCGTCGACAATGTCAACAAAGGAATCTGAGCGAATTTCATCTGCTCAACAAACTCTGGACAGTATGTGCGTTCCACATCAGTGAACAACGATGTTGGTTGATGTAAACCGCAGTTTTGCATGAGATTTCACAGCTTTTGAATACCCGATTAGACAAGGAAACTCTGGCAACTTGCGTAGGGATGATTGAAAGCGGAGTCAATCCCGAGGCCCTAGCTGTTCGCTGTTCACATCTATGACTTGTAGAGGAATCTGATGAGTTATATAGGCGGTCATCCAAGAACTTTGGCGAGAGAATGCGTTGTTGACCAGCGTTCCACGATAATCAGGCGTCAGGTACGCATCTTGTGTTGACGGTGGTCGGATCAGCGAAGGGTGCTATACATACTTATGGAGTCGAAGAATAAGAGTCAGTCCACCGTAATATAGACTACATGTATAGTTAGTGCGGACTGCTGTGAATTGAGTACAAGGAATTTCAAGGTAAAATTCAATCGGAATTCAATTATTCTTTTCTTTCCTTGTCCTCCTCTGCCCACCGGCCTTCGCTCGTTCAACATCCTCGCCAACCTCGTTGTCCGCAGTCTTGCCATAGACTCCTCCTCCATCTCAGCTCAACCTCCTCAACAGCACAAGGAGGCCACCCTCTCTTTACCTCTCCCCATCAGGCACAGCATCGTACAACCTGCTCGCTATGGCTGCTCGCACTTTGCAACCCTCAGAATATGACATTCAACGGGAAGTAGAGGCACTAAGAGATATCAGGCGGCGTTCGAGTAACCCAGGTGCACTCGCTATTGATCCTGACCTGCCCAATCAATCTCCACCCTCTTCGCCCACTTCTACTTATTGGTCCGGCAAGTCTGCTGCCTCCACTTCTGGGAGTAAGGATGGAGATTTCCCCGCTACCTCCAACGATGCTAGGTCCCCCGTTGATCTCATAGGCCATCGCGATGATGCCAGTCGTACGAGTGACACCGCCAACCCCAATAACCCAGCGGATGATCCTTTCCACCTCTTCTGGGTTCCAGCCGGTCTTCACCCCGAGATAGCACCTGCAGAGTTCCGCGCTTTTTTAAAGGAGCATGCTCGTTCCCCTCCCCCGTCGGACGATGATGCCCTAGAACGGAGCAACTCCATGTCTTCTTCCCTTTCCTCGAGATCAAGCCTAAATAGGAAGCGATCGATGTTGAGTCGACAATATCGACCTCAGGAAAATGACGGGGTTGAGGAAGAGAATGTCGTTCCTCTCAAACGGACCCGTAGTCGCTATGTTACCCACCAAGGGCCCCCGCTGACCATCAATGATTTGCAAAGATTGGAAGAACTAGCGGAAGAGGCTACGGATAGTGACGATCCTTCCAAGCTGAGAAGCGTTCTAAGGAGGAGCTTAAGTCTCAATCTGTCCCCCTCTGGTATGTATCTTTGTCCACCTGGATGACATATAATTGTGTTTACGACATACCAGCTATCGAACACATGGATGAGATGCCCGACATGGGTGATGAAGCCGATATTCCCATCATTGTTCCCCCACCCGGTCAAATCCTACGTCGCGCTGCTCGCACTAAAATTCGCAAACCTGGTTTGCCGGGAGATGGTGGAGGCCATCGCTTTGGGGCCAGCCGACGTGGGGCCCCTTCCAAGTCTGGAACAGAGCATCGAACATCAAGTGAATTATCCTCCAGTGATCATGGTGAATTGGAATCGGCTATATCTGACCGTCGCAGAACTGTCTCCGACGATGGATACCACACCAACGGAAGGCCAGATTCATTCAGTGAGGAAGCATCGATCTTCGACGCGTATGCTAGGGACGATGAAGACGAGCCTGCTCCTGTTCTGATAACATCTCCACCGCCAGAAACCTCTCTGCCACTTCCAACAGAAGCAAGTTCTCAGCCTGTACCAGAGGTGAAACCAGCACTGCTGGAAGCTCTTGGCCCCGTCATACACCACCCGCAACCTCAACGTTTGGTCGTTCAACAGCCTTCGAATGATCCTGTGCGAATGCCATCTCCTTCAGAGTCTCCCATAACTCCTCTTACCTCCTACACGCCACCCACCTTGCATCCTACGACGAGTCCCAGTCCACCTTCCCATCACCAACGGAAAGAAAAAGAAAAGGACAAGGGAAAAGGCATTTTTGGAAAGTGGGGTGGAGACAAAGGAGGGAAAAAGAGTGCGAAGGATAAGGAGCGGGAGAATCGCGATCGCGCGGCTGCCGAAAAAGAAAAGGAAGCGGGCTTTTTTGGCTCTCTATTTGGTGCGAAGAAGAAACAAGATGCAGAATATCAATCCCCAATCACAGGTGGCGCATCTGGTAGGGAGGCAGCACAGGCGCTACTTGGGGCCTCAAAGTCATCCAAGTCTTATGTTCCACCAACCTCTCCTGGGTTGGCACCAGGTGTTACGAATTCCTTTGCCAGATATCCGTTGCACGTCGAGAGGGCAATATATCGATTGAGCCATATCAAACTGGCGAATCCAAGGCGCCCCCTCTACGAACAAGTCCTAATCAGCAATCTAATGTTCTGGTATCTGGGCGTAATCAATAAGGCACAGAATCCCCAACAGACATCGGCGCAGGCGACAACAAATGGTTCGCCATCGACTGACACCCAGAACGCGGAGGAGAAGCAGGAGGAAGATAAGGAGCGGAGGGAGCGGGAACAGAGAGAGAATGCTGAGAAGGAGCGGTTGGAGCGAGAACGTTCAGAGAAGGAACAGAGAGAGAAAGAGATGGAGATGAAGAAAAAAGAATCAGGCCGGCGCGGGTCGCTGACCAAGACGCCTGTAGGGGGGGCCGGCGGCCGTAGAGCTGAGATGCCTATTAAAGGACCTCAGTATGAAATGCAGCATCGGGTCATGGAACAAGAATACGGTGGCTACAACGGACAACCACAACAAGGAGGTCGACCCCCCTCTGCACCAGCCGCCGCCATGAATGGCCCTCCTGGACAGCAATATCCACGTTCGCCACAGCCATCGCAATACCCAAATAACCCGCCGAAATTGGTACCAGCACCGCAAAAATCGCAATACCCCGACAATTATTATTACCAGTCTGAAAACCAGCAACAGAGGCCAGGGCTTCCTCCAGGTGCAATGCCTCCTGGAATGGTTCAATCCTCATCCTCTCCCCCACAAAGACGCACATCGCCGCCATCATCGTCGCATGAACGCTCACGGTCCCCCCCACAGCAGAATAATGTATATCAACAACAGCAAGGCAGACAACAACAATACCATAACAATGTCTCCCAGGAAAATCTAGGCATGAGTGGTGGGCACAAATCTCCCGGACGGTCTTTGTCTGCTACTGCAACCACATCCCTTGCGCTTCCCTCTACAAATGGCAATATGCGCAAGGGGAATAGTGCTCACGCCTCCTTGCCTCAACGTCCTAGAACGAGCGAGGGAAACAAGGGGAATGGCGAGGAGGAAGACTTACCACTGTCGGTTTGGCAACAACGACGGAAGTAAAAAGAACCTTCCTGCCGAAAATTTACACACTTTTTTCACTTCTGGCATTTACATCGTTCGCTACGTACATTGGAATGGATTTCCCCAGCCCTTTCGTCGTCCATCATTCATCATAATCATTCCCTCTGCATTGCATCACTTTTATTTTACCTCGTCCTTCTTGCCTTTTCGAAAATTTCCTTTTGTCGCTAACCACTGTCACGCAACCTCCTCCTTTTTTGCCCCCCCTGACGGACGGACTTAGTAGTTTAAATAATATGATATCGAACGTACGAAAGCAACAGGAGTGGTCTTTTGTGCTCCGTTGGCATTCAATGATCGTAACTTAGGCGATATGCACTATGTATTAAGTTTGGGAGCAAGCGCAGCGAGCTCTCGTGTTGGCTCCTAAAGCTCGCTGTTGAAGACTATGTATTGAATCCAATTGTCTTTGCAAAGGGGAGGCAGAATAATTGCCAGGCGGAATGTGCTCATGACTCATGAGCGCCAAATGAGCGCTGTTTCTCGAGCGGTGTTTACGTATAAATTGCCTTTTTGGAAAACCAGAAAGCATCCAATTCTCGGTATGAAGCGCGCACTTACCATAGTATGCCCAATTATGCCGGGGCCTGCATAGCGCTTTTACAAGTAAGTAACCTATATGAGACGCTTCGACCAGCAAGGCGAACAAAGCTTAAGGCTGGTCCGCATCTTGGTTGGCAAACTTTGGAGGTCGGCAGCCTCGGCACCGTTTGGGTGACCGGCAGTTGCTTGGCGTTCACATCATTTTTCGAATGTCGGAACGTTTTGTGGGTACCGTCAACAGGGTCCTGGTCCTTATATTGAGAGTGGACCTGTCTCCAATGCTTTCTCCACGCTCTTTTGTTTTTACTCTATTCACTGCAGAACGACATCCACACTCGTTGAAGCTCTGTCTCTTTCTTTCTGCAACATAGGCTATTATGGTTGCGACGAATCCTTTTTTCCGAGGGACGTGGACGTTGAAGAAGTTTAACGCTACAGTCATTAACGACATATGGCCTGAGGTCGCTTTCTTCTCTTTGGTTGCATCCAGTAAGCCTACCCCCAATTAGAATCGCCCTTCTATCGTGCTGAGAGTTGTTGTCTAGTGGTCTGCTTAGTCTCGAAAAAAACTGAGCATCATCTTGGGATCAACAACCAACTTTTGACTGTACTGGGTACGGTTCTTGGTTTGGTTATCTCATTCAGAACATCTTCAGCATACGAGAGGTATCTTTGGCCACTGTCGTGTTATCAATGCCTCTAACTCCCATTCTAGATATCAAGATGGCAGGAAAATGTGGACCAACATTACGACCGCATCGCGAACCTTGGCGCAGCTGGTACTTTACTTCCTGATATACATCGACGTATTCTTATCGATATTTTACGCAGATTTGGCTCCATGTCCCAAACGATCGGGAAAACAAAGGTTTGCAGCAGAGGCAAACAGTCGTTCAAAGTATCGTCGAGAAAAAGAGCATGATCAATCTCGTGAGTCGCCAAAGTCAAAACTTAGAAGAGCTGATTCCTAAAGCGGATCGACCAGATTCAAGCATTTTCTGTATCAGTAAAAGTATGAGTCTCAAGAGTCAAGGAAACGTCTTAATGCTAACCACTCCTTCCAGCACTTCCTTCGAGGAGAGCAAGGCATCTATTATGAGGATCTTTATCCCTTGATATCCTTCCTTCCACGATACTCTCATATGGATACAGAGGGACACCCACACACGCCCGAGAAACTTCCTCTGTGGCAGATTGACGGAGAACAACCATTCAATGGCGAGGAGAAGCAAAAGGAAGACCATAGCAAACAGTTTAGCTCCACTGATGAGAAGAACACCGATGCGGCATCTGATCAAGGCTGGTTCTCGCGCAATCGCAGCGGGAAACAACGTAAATTCGATCCTGAGAGTGTGTTGCCCTACGTCGACAGTGAACAAACACTCAAGCCTGCCCGCATGCCCCCACCGACCACTGTGTACGATTACATTCCTCTGTTAAGGTTCTTCAAATGGGTTGTACATATTATTCTTCGCAAGGCGCAGCCTGGCATGCAAAGGCGGAGGAAGAAGAATGCATTCGCGGAGATTGTTGAGAGCAATGTTCCTCTCGAAATTTCTTTGATTCTTCAAGGGTAAATTTCTACGTGTCTGCGAATTGAGAGTTTCGCGCTAACATGTCTTTTACCTAGCTACTTCGCATGTGAGAAACTGCTGAACACTTAGAACCCGGCTTGAACTAAATGATCGATGATAGTCCTTCTTAGGAGTGGTTTGCTGCAGCCAGCATCTGCGACTGGTTTCCTGACGAACCTCAACTCCCTTCAGGACACTCTATCCAACTTGGAGCGGATTTGCAATACCCCATTGCCGTTTGCATACCAAATACATCTGAGGATGTCGTTATGGTACGTAACCACCACCTCCAGTCACCAGACCACCCCACCCACCTCCATACATACAGGCTTTATCTGTTCTTCTTGCCAGTAAGTGAATATCCCAACGCGGGCCAGCGGGTTGCTCACTCAACTACAGTTCCAAGTTTACAATGCCTTCGGGTACCTCACCATTCCAGGCACGGCGTTCGCTTCATTCTTGCTTCTAGGATTCTTGGAGATCGGGCAAGAAATGTAGGAGCCTCTTGTCTAACCTTCAACCATCCGCTAAACGACAACTCTCCACCGCCAGTGAAAACCCTTTCAACTACGACCTAAATGATCTGGGTTAGTTGTCTCCCCATTCTGCTCCTCTTGCAAGGTTTGATTATCATTCTTCTAGACCTTGACTACTTCTGCCTCTCAATCCAGCGCGAGCTGCATGAGATCACCGCTGTAAGACTTCATTCGATCACAGGAATGAGCACTAACCCCCGTTGGACCATGTAGCACCCGAACCCCGAACCTAGGGACTTCGTCTTCAATGCAATGTATGTGCATCATCCCCTCATCTTGGCCCGCACCTGACCCCTCTTTGCTCAGAAATCAACCATTTGCACCTGCAGATCGCAGGAACGCAGTGGAATTGGTGTCTGGCAACACAGAATACGACGTGTCTCACGAGGTGGGTCCTGTGGGCATTCACAGCCTTCGCAAGACCTTGGTCAAGAGCTGGATGCATGTCGATACCAAAACTCGTCAGTGAACGGGTTTCAAGTCATATCATTCATGGTCAATTTGATCATCGACACTGTCTCGATGTATCCTTTTTTTCGGCCAGTTTACTTCGTTTTTGTCGATTGCTTTCCATGATATCCATTCCTGAGGCAAAAAGTACATATCTCTAGAACTCGGGCTCGTACTCACATAGAAAAGATAGTTCCTTGTTAAATAATCATAATGCGGGTAGCCATTGACGGTTTCACATTGTTGTGTGAACCTAATGTACGATGTGAAGCGTTTGCCTTTCGGTCGAGGGGTGCCGGTGAATATTTGAATAGTGGCTTGCACTTCCTCCAACCTTGCTCCAATTGGGTTGGAGCACAACTCCAACCTCCAGTGATTAGACATCACGTGATTCAATTGTATCTACGCGCAGCTCCAAAGGACGAGGAGACTCTACCTTCTCATTTTCATTCCCATTGATCATGATCTTACTTGAAGTAGGTGCAATAAGCTCGTATCACAGGAATATCGCTGACTTTCTATCTCTAGCCCCACAACGTCATTATCCAGACAACTCTTTCGGAAAAGCTCATAAAGTCTGCAGCTTCTCCGTCTAAAACAAACGAGAATACGTGTTAAAGTATTGTAGGCCATCGTCACTCGACGTACAATTCGTGGATTATGATGGCGTGCGGTTCCATCTCACAACACCAGAACGCAAGACTAGCCTTCTTCTCTCCATGCACATTCGTTGCTGGGACGAATTGGTCAGATATGGCGCGATGGATGTGTTGAAACGGGAGTATGGAGCTCTCTTGGCGGCTCAAGCAGAACCGGAGTATAACGTCAGTTTGGAGATCGATTTAGAACAAGTACCTGCAGATCCTGGTGTGTTTGGGTCGATTATCACTGGGGAGATTATTGACTTTTCCAGGCGCTCGCGACGACTTTGTGATGTCCATTGCGCTGTTCAAGCGCAATGCATTGGCCGCACCCTTTGAACTCGCATTCAAGACCCAGAAAGAGTTGGAAGCCTCAGGAGCAGGTCGCGGAGAATTGATGCAGATCCACTATCGAGACGAAGAGGCCATATACGTTCAAGCTGCGCATGATCGCGTCACGGTCATCTTTTCAACTGTTTTCCAAGAGGAAACCGATAGAATCTTTGGGAGAGTATTCCTCCAGGTGCACACTGCTCGATCACCCTATTCTTGATGGTGTTTAAAATGTACCTTTAGGAATTTGTCGATGCACGCCGCTCGCCTTCAATAAACGCACCTCAAGTGCTGTATTCAAATCGCGATCCACCACTCGAGATCCGTGACGTTCCTGGTTTGCGAAATACTGAAGATATCGGCTATGTGACGTTCGTTGTCTCCCCGCGTCATTTCACCAATCCCGAGAGGGCTTCTGCAACAATCTCTCACATTCAACTCTTCCGAGATTATCTGCACTATCACATCAAATGCTCCAAAGCGTACATGCACTCCAGGATGCGCCATCGTGTGACGGAATTCCAGAAGATTTTGAACAGAGCCAAAACTGAGGTAGCAACCGTCGAAAGGAAGACGGCCAGGTAAGTTCTATAATATTGCTACCCGATTTGCCTAACAACTATTTTTCTGCTACAATTCAGTGGGAGAACTATGACGTCTAGGTGAAAGCAAGGTGAAAGTGTCTCTCATAAATGTTTGCTTGTGCTTTATGCATGACTATATTGTGCAACACTACCAAATATAAGCAGTACACGCGATTCCACATTGTATTTACGCGCAGGGCTATGAAGAAAATGACAGTGATCTGTAGAGGATGTCCAAGAATTTCCAGTAAATTTTAGTGATGCTTTTGACGACAGAATTGCTTTGTGAAGCGCATTCATCCTGGTCGGCCCCAAGTAGCACGCCGGCTGAGGTAAGCGGGCTTCACAGAGTTTTGGGGTCGATCACAAACTTTGACCCCAGCGTGGAGGAGCTAGCACCCATAAATTCAGCTCTTCCCTGCCGTCATCTTTTAACTCCCTTTCTTCCCTTGTAGTCGCGTCTCCCTGCTATCCGTTCGCCATGTCGGCATACGACCATTCGAGGGTACAACACTTTATAGGTACGTTCGCCCTTGCTCGTGTCGACAGCTCATGTAATATGATACAAGGTGGTAACTCATTGGACAAGGCACCTGCTAGCAATGTCTACGATTTTGTCAAAGCAAATGGGGGTCATACTGTAATCACCAAGGTGTGTAGTGCTTTTATCCGAGGGTGCGCATACAACTGACCTTGACGCGTAGGTCCTAATTGCAAACAACGGTGCGTGTAATTTTTAATGAAGAAGTTAAACTTCTGGTCCTCAGAACTTTTACCAGGTATTGCTGCCGTGAAAGAAATTCGTTCGATTCGCCAATGGAGCTACGAAACGTTCGGCAGGGAACGCGCCGTGGAATTTACGGTTATGGCGACTCCTGAAGATCTCAAAGTGAACGCCGAATATATTCGGATGGCCGACCAATATATCGAAGTTCCAGGAGGATCAAATAACAATAACTATGCGAATGTCGATTTGATAGTTGATATCGCGGAACGTGCTGGTGTTCACGCCGTTTGGGCAGGATGGGGACACGCTTCCGAGAATCCTCGCCTCCCGGAAAGTTTGGCTGCAAGCAAAAACAAGATTATCTTTATCGGGCCTCCAGGAAGCGCCATGAGGAGCCTGGGTGACAAAATTTCTAGCACAATCGTTGCTCAGAGCGCAAACGTACCCACAATGCCTTGGTCAGGCACAGGAATCACGGACACTGTGCTTTCAGAATCAGGATATGTGACCGTACCAGACAAGGCTTATGCTGATGCCTGCGTGTCGTCCGTTGAGGAGGGTATGGAACGTGCCGAAGAAATTGGATATCCGGTGATGATCAAAGCCAGCGAGGGCGGAGGTGGCAAGGGAATCAGAAAAGTCGATCACCCAGATGGATTTAAAAATGCGTATCACGCGGCCTCAGGCGAAATTCCAGGTGTGTTTCAATTCCTACCTGGTAACGAGTTGTCTGATGTCAAGGTCAGGCTCGCCCATCTTTATCATGAAGCTTGCTGGTCAAGCGCGTCATTTGGAAGTTCAGCTCCTCGCAGATCAATATGGAAACGCCATCTCTCTCTTTGGTCGAGACTGCTCGGTGCAACGCCGGCATCAGAAAATCATCGAAGAAGCGCCAGTTACAATCGCGAAAGAGGAGACTTTCGAACAAATGGAACGTGCAGCGGTTCGCCTCTCAAAACTTGTTGGCTATGTCAGCGCGGGAACAGTAGAATGTACGGACAGCTCGTCCTTTTATCAGCGCAACGCACTCACACATTTGTGCAGATCTTTACAGTCACGCCGATGATTCGTTTTACTTTTTAGAGCTCAATCCTCGTCTCCAAGTTGAGCATCCGACCACGGAGATGGTGTCTGGTGTCAACCTCCCTGCTGCACAACTCCAGGTTGCTATGGGTCTTCCCTTGCACCGTATTCGTGACATTCGTCAACTCTATGGCGTCGCTCCTGGCAGCTCTGAAATCGACTTTGAAATGATCAGGCCGGACGCCAACCAACTGCAACGCAAGCCTCGTCCGAAAGGCCATGTTGTCGCTGTCCGAATCACTGCGGAAAATCCCGACGCTGGTTTCAAACCGTCGTCTGGTTCATTGCAGGAACTCAATTTCCGCTCAAGCACCAATGTCTGGGGCTATTTCTCTGTCAGTACAGCTGGTGGATTACACGAGTTTGCCGATTCACAGTTCGGTCATATTTTTGCCTACGGCGAAGATCGCAGTGAGAGCCGAAAAAACATGATCGTTGCTCTCAAGGAGTTGAGCATTCGCGGAGATTTTAGAACAACGGTGGAGTATCTTATCAAGCTCTTGGAGTTGGAAGCATTCAAGGAGAATACCATCACGACTGGCTGGCTTGATTCCCTTATCAGTAGCAAGCTTACGGCAGAACGCCCTGATGCGACTCTGGCGGTTGTTTGCGGCGCCGTTACCAAGGCCTACTTAGCGTCGGACGCTTGCTGGACAGAATACAAGCGTGTCCTTGAAAAGGGACAAGTGCCTGGTCGTGACGTTCTCAAAACCGTCTTCGGCGTCGATTTCATCTACGAAAACACTCGTTACTCTTTTACCGCTGCTCGATCTTCGTCAACAGTTTGGACTCTCTATCTCAACGGTGGCAGGACAATGGTTGGTGCAAGGCCGCTTGCGGATGGCGGCCTGCTCGTGCTCCTTGACGGTAGAAGTCACTCCATCTACTGGCGTGAGGAAGTTGGCGCCCTCAGATTGATGGTCGACGCCAAAACCTGTCTGATCGAGCAGGAAAACGATCCCACTCAACTAAGGAGCCCAAGCCCTGGTAAGCTGGTCCGGTTCTTTGTTGATAGCGGAGATCATGTCAATGCTGGAGACCAGTATGCGGAAATAGAGGTAAGTGCCTTACCGTCATGTCTCAGTTCTATCTTGATACCATAACTAGGTCATGAAAATGTACATGCCACTTATCGCCTCGGAGGATGGTGTCATCCAGCTAATCAAGCAGCCGGGAGTCAGCCTCGAACCTGGAGACATTCTCGGTATCCTCACTCTTGATGATCCAGCCCGTGTCAAACACGCGAAGCCGTTTGAGGGCCTTCTGCCTCAGATGGGGGCCCCAGGTGTTATGGGTAGTAAGCCCCACCAAACGCTCAACCGTTGTATGGGAGTTTTGAACGACATCTTGGATGGGTTCGACAATCAATCCATCATGGCCTCTACACTCAAGGAGCTCGTCAAAGTTCTCCATGATCCTGAATTGCCGTACTCTGAAGTGACCGCCATTCTTTCGTCACTATCAGGTCGTATGCCTGCCAAGTTAGAGGAGACCATCCGTTCTGCGATGGATATTGCGAAGGCGAAAGGCGACGGTCATGATTTCCCTGCTGTTCGCATCAAGAAGGTTATTGATAACTATATTCAAGACCATATATTGTCTCAAGATCGAGCGATGTTCCGCACGAAGATTGCAGGACTTTATGACGTCTTGGAGAGGTATTTGGGAGGCTTGAAAGGACATGAGACGGAGACTATTGCCAATCTTTTGTCTCGTTATGAAGCAACGGAGAAACTTTTCGGTGGCAGCATTGAGGCTCGTGTTTTGGCTCTCCGCGATCAGCACAAAGATGATCTCGACAAGGTCGTTGGTGCCGTTCTTAGCCACATCAAGGTCCAGAGCAAAGTCAAATTGGTCTTTGCCGTCCTGGACTACGTCAAGACAAGTGGACTCAATGTCTCAAATACCGAAGGCCGGCTTTATCAAGTCTTGCAGGGACTTGCATCGTTGGAAGCCAAGTAAGAGCAACCTTCACCAGGTTGATGTGGTAGTGAATTCTTACGTCGTTTAGATCCTCCACCCCTGTTTCGCTCAAGGCTCGCGAGGTTCTCATTCTTGGTCAAATGCCCTCCTACGAGGAACGCCTTCATCAGATGGAAACTGTCCTAAAAAATTCCGTCACAGACAACTATTATGGCGAACAACACGATTCAACCCTAAGGTTTGTTGGTCCATTTATCTGGTTGATACGAAACTCACGTGAGCAGGACCCCGTCTGCGGAGGTTCTTAAAGAACTCAGTGATTCGAGGTACACCGTCTTCGATGTGCTTCCTTCCTTCTTCGATCACGAAGACCCTATGGTTCGGCTCGGTCAGTCCCATCATGCATGCATAATAATTTCCCGACTTATATTCATTGTTCGAAGCTGCCCTTGAGGTTTACGTTAGACGTGCATACAAGGCATATACCCTACTTTCCATCGACTACGAAGAAGGTGATACTTTAGATGGAGGCGAGGTGCCGACGGCCGTAACATGGCGCTTCAACCTTGGACGGTCGCATTCTCCTCCATCGACTCCTCGACTTTCTGGCGGGTACGCATATCTGGACCCCAATTAGCACTCTCCACTGATTTTGTTGTTTTCAGGGAACCTCCTCGTAGAGCGGCTTCTGTCAGCGATCTTACTTTCATGATCAATCGCCACCAATCGCAACCTGTGCGAATTGGTGCAATTGCCTCATTCCCTAACCTTCCTTCCCTCTCAAAAGGCTTTAACAAGGTTGTCTCTATGCTACCTGTTTTTGACAAACAGGAATTCTCAGAGCGGTATGGTGCCAACAATGACGCACCCAACGTCGTTAATATTGCTCTTCGTATTTTCCGCCCAGAGGACGACTTGTCCGAGGAAGCTTGGCATCAGAAAATCCTTGACTTTGTCAACAAGCACTCCAGCGTTCTCACTGAACGTGGAGTGCGGCGCATTTCCATAATGCTCTGCCGCATGGGCCAATACCCAGTCTACTTCACCCTCCGCGATTTTTCGGGTATCTGGGGTGAGGAGCAGGCAATTCGTAATATAGAGCCAGCCCTGGCATTCCAACTGGAGCTAAGCCGTCTTTCCAACTACAACCTAAAACCCTGCTTCGTTGAGGCCAAACAAATTCATATATACCACGCTATTGCGCGGGAGAACCAACTCGACAACCGATTCTTCATCCGCGCTTTGGTAAGGCCTGGTCGCTTACGCGGCTCTATGACCACAGCAGAGTATCTCATTTCCGAAACTGATCGCTTGGTCACAAGCGTTTTGGACGCTCTCGAAATCGTGAGTGCAGAACACCGAAACGCCGACTGCAATCATATCTTCATGAACTTCGTCTACAACCTGGCTGTCGGTTACGAAGACGTCCTGGCCGCTATCTCTGGTTTTATTGAACGCCACGGCAAGCGGCTTTGGCGTCTCCACGTCACAAGCTCTGAAATTCGCATCGCCCTTGAGGACAGCGACGGCAACGTCACCCCCATTCGATGCACCATTGAAAACGTCTCCGGCTTCATCGTCAACTACCACGGGTATCAAGAAATAACCACTGACAAAGGGACAACGATTCTCAAATCAATAGGCGATAAGGGGCCTCTGCATTTACAGCCTGTGCACCAAGCATACCCAACCAAGGAATCGCTTCAACCAAAACGGTACCAGGCACATCTCATTGGAACCACATATGTATATGACTTCCCCGATCTCTTCTCAAAAGCCCTGCACAACGTTTGGATCAAAGCTCGCAACACCGACCCCTCCCTTGTTCTTCCCAAGTCCTTCTTGGAGTCGAAGGAACTCGTTTTGGATGAGCATGATCGATTGACCGAAGTAGACAGGGCACCTGGCAACAACAACTTCGGCATGGTTGGATGGGTATTTACCCTCAGAACCCCAGAATTTCCACAAGGTCGCAAAGTCGTCGTCGTCGCCAATGACATTACCTACAAGATCGGATCTTTTGGACCTGTTGAAGACCAATTCTTCTATCAAGTAACCCAATACGCTCGCGAACGCGGTCTCCCTCGCATCTACCTATCAGCCAACTCCGGTGCTAGACTTGGTCTGGCAGAAGAGGTTATTCCCTTGTTCTCAACCGCCTGGAAAGAGCAGGGCAAGCCGGAAAAGGGATTCGATTATCTCTATCTCACCCCAGAGAATTTCCTCAAGTTGCAGGAGAAGGGTGCGAATAGCGTCCGCACTGAAGAGATCAAGGACGATGGTGAACGTCGTTTCAAGATCACTGACATTATCGGATTGCAAGAAGGTCTCGGCGTCGAATCTCTCAAGGGTTCCGGCCTCATCGCTGGTGAGACCTCACGAGCGTACAACGATATTTTCACAATCACACTCGTTACCGCGAGGTCGGTTGGAATTGGCGCCTATCTCGTACGCCTTGGGGAGCGAGCCGTTCAGGTCGAGGGTCAGCCCATCATCCTTACTGGTGCGCAGGCTCTCAACAAAGTCCTCGGACGCGAAGTCTACACATCCAATCTGCAACTCGGCGGTACCCAGATCATGTTCAAGAACGGGGTCTCCCACCTCACTGCAGGCAGCGATTTACAAGGAGCTACTCATATTTTGGAATGGCTTTCATACGTACCAGAAATTAAGAATGGCCCACTGCCCGTTCGAGAAAGCTCTGATTCATGGGATCGTGACATTGGTTATCTGCCTCCGAAGGGCGCATACGATCCTCGTTGGTTTATTGAAGGAAAGATCGACGAGAACACATCCGAGTGGACGAGTGGGTTTTTCGACAAAGACTCTTTCCAAGAGACGCTCAGCGGTTGGGCCCAAACGGTCGTGGTCGGACGTGCGCGTCTGGGTGGAATTCCTATGGGCGTGATTGCTGTCGAGACCCGCACTATTGAACGATTGGTTCCAGCAGACCCAGCAAATCCTGCTTCCTTTGAACAGCGAATCATGGAGGCTGGTCAGGTTTGGTATCCTAATTCAGCGTACAAAACCGCGCAGGCCATTTTCGACTTCGATCGTGAAGGGTTGCCTTTGATTATCTTTGCAAATTGGCGGGGATTCTCCGGTGGACAGCAAGATATGTATGATGAGGTACTGAAGCAAGGCTCCAAGATTGTCGACGGTTTATCAAGCTACAAGCAGCCAGTTTTCGTTTACATTGTACCCAACGGCGAGCTCCGCGGTGGCGCATGGGTTGTTCTCGACCCATCAATCAATTCTGAGCAGATGGAGATGTATGCCGATGTTGACGCTCGTGCGGGTGTGCTTGAGCCGGAGGGCATTATCGAAATCAAGATGCGACGAGACAAGATTCGATCTTTGATGGAACGTCTTGATTCGACGTATGCTTCGTTGAATCGTGATAGCAAGGATGCCTCCAAGTCTGAAGAAGAGCGCAGCACTGCTTCGACTGCCTTGGCTGCCCGAGAAACTTTCCTGCAACCGACATACAAACAAATTGCAATCCTGTACGCCGATCTCCATGAGTGAGTGACACATATTTTCTTGCTCTCGAAATAGCTATATAATCCTGCAATTTGCAGTCGTACCGGTCGCATGGAGGCGAAAGGTTGTGCCAAGCCTGCTGTATGGAGAAATGCCCGACGCTACTTTTACTGGGCGGTACGGGCTCGTGTCGCTCGATCAGTTGCTCTTGCAGATCTTGCAGAAGCCAGCCCCGGTATTTCATTCGAGCATCGATCCCAGCTCTTAGACGACCTTGCATCCATCGAACCAGGCATGGATTACCGGCAGATGTCGGAGGCTCTCGAAAAATTGGATCTTACCCGAACTCTCGCCCAACTCAGAGCCGACCACCTTATGCGCCGGTTGGTGGACTTGACGAAGCAGGATCACAAAGCGGCTATGGAAAGCTTCCTGCGTATGGCAGACCATCTGTCGGACGAGGACAGGACCTCACTAATAGGTGCTCTTCAAGGACCTCGTTCTGGTATGCTCGTCAACCACGCAATCGAAAGACCGTGCTGATGTTGTTCTTATAATAGCACCCCTATCGAAATGAAGAACGCATTCCTTTCTTATATCCAGCAATTGTTTCATCATCCTCAGCATCTGTTAGCTTTCGTTTGCATGGTTTTCTGTAATCCCATTAGATAGTATAGAGAATTGCACACCTGTTTTAGTTAAAAGTTTACCTCCAGCAATTGATACCACTTTCATGTAAACATGCCAAAACATGAGATTCCGACTTCTCTCTCCTTTACCTTAAGATGGGTCATTTAATCACTCTTGCTACGTAAGTCCGCTACCACAAGGTATAGACAGAACCTCACTTTCCGTTAGATGGTATTTCGTGGCATGCATCCATGATTTTGCCAACATTAATCACTGTGCAGCTCGTTGAATCAATGGGCACTCGACTTTCAGGTGGGATTATAGCACTACTCGTCTTGCCTCGCTATGCTGACAAGCATTTAGGGAAACTATGAACGGATTCTCGCCAGCATTACGATTTCCAAGGAGCGAGGAGCTACCCTGAGGGTTGGCCCAGAGCTGGAGATCCCGTTAGCTCACCCCTTTCAGGATTCAACCTATCCGTCAATCTGACACGTACTATTAGCGGATATGGATGCCTCGATCATTTCCTAGAAGGTGCGTGCTCTGAGGCAATTTGTCGCTCATGATATTTAGGTAGTTAACTACAGGTGACACTGTTCTCCATTCCTGGGAGGTTCTCGCGAAGATTTTGACTTCCGATGCAACGATGGGCATTGTTTGCGATATCGGAATGTTAGTCTGTTCCCCAACTTCTGAACCAAATTTTAACTCGATAAAAAAAACATCAGGCCTGTTGTTCATAAGAACGTAATTTATAACTGCCGAATCATCGTTCATGACTGCAAAATTCTTCTCATTCGGCCAAAGATGTGGCTGGCAAACGATGGTAACTACCGCGAGCTACGATATTTTACCCCGTGGGCAAAGCATAGACAATGGGAAGATTATTATTTGCCGAGAATAATACAAGCAGTTACCAAACAGGTTTGAGTCTTTCCAACAACCTGCACGGCATTTAACAACACATTTGAAGACCAAAGTTCCGTTTGGCGATGCAGTCATCAGCACAATGGATACATGTATTGGCGTAGAGCTATGCGAGGAGTTATTTACACCTGCGAGGTTAGCACGGTCACTCTTGATGGCGTTGCCGTCATTCTGATCTGCATTATCAGCCCACACATACTCATGGGTCTCGATGGCGTTGAGATATTTACCAACTCAAGTGGCAGTCACCATGAATTACGGAAGCTGTACACTCGAGTTGAATTAATCAAAGAGGCAACACTCAAAGCACGTTTGACTTCACTCTACTGACCTCGAAAAACTGATATCTTTTTCAGCTCGGGGGTATTTATTTGTATGCTAACCAACAGGGATGTGATGGAGACCGTCTGTACTACGACGGCTGTGCCATGATTGCAGTCAATGGGAGGGTCATCGCACAGGGCTCACAATTTTCCTTGACTGACGTAGAAGTCGTCACCGCCACAGTTGATATCGAGGACGTCCGGGCTCATCGAGCGAAAAGCAGCAGAAGCATGCAAGCCGCATCGTCTGAGAGATACTACAGGGTCGAAGTTCCATTTGCGTTGACCAATGGAAAGTTCGATGAGGTGCGCGAAGAAGATTTGGTAGGCCTAATCGGCACCAAATCCATCGACGTCAGATACCACGCGCCCGAGGAAGAAATCGCGTAAACTTCTTGCTCATACACAACGTAACACACTGTTAACCTGTCGTAGTCTAGGTCCAGCATGCTGGCTCTGGGACTATCTTCGACGATCCCGAACTCAGGGATATTTTATACCATTAAGCGGTGGCATTGACAGCTGTGCAACTGCGGTCATCGTATATTCCATGTGCCGCCTTGTTTCAGAGGCCGCGCTTCGGGGAGGTCAGCCTATTTTGACTGTTACTCGTTCTACGTCTTGACCTTTCGGTAGAGCAGCAAGTCATCGCTGATGCGAGGCGAATGACTGGGGAGCCGGATTCCTCCTACATTCCTTCCGATCCCAGGGAATTTGCGAACAGGATTTTTCATACATGCTACATGGGTACAGAAAATTCCAGCCTGGAAACTCGTAGGCGAGCGAAGCAATTGTCAGAGGCGATCGGAAGGTATGCCCGTCTACTCTGCTGCTTGTGTTGTTTAACACGAGTGTGACAGTTATCATGTTGATTTAAATATGGATTCGGTTGTAACTGCTGTCCGTAGTCTTTTTGGATATGTGACTGGCTTTAGGCCCCAATTTCGCAGTCAGGGAGGCTCCAACGCAGAGAATCTTGCCCTGCAGAATATACAGGTGGGTTTGGTTCAATTAACAAAACGTTTGACTCATCTTATGCAGGCCAGACTCCGAATGGTTCTAGCCTACATGTTTGCCCAGCTTCTGCCCTGGGTGCGGGGGAAATCTGGCGGTTTGCTTGTTCTCGGAAGTGCCAATGTCGATGAAAGGTATGTTGAGTTGCCTTTTTCCCTTGATCTGATCGTTACCTGGTACCTTCATACAGTCTTCGCGGATACCTTACGAAATACGACTGCTCCTCGGGTAGGCAATCTGACCATTTAAGTCTACAACAACTTCTCACAACCGATTAGCGGATATCAACCCTATTGGCGGCATCAGCAAGACTGATCTGAAAAGATTCATCGCGTACGCGAAAGACGCCTTCGACCTTCCGATCTTGACAAGGTCGGTGACATCATTCCAATGACGGAATGGATCTGCTCAAGTTCTCTTGAAGCTTCTTAGAGGCAGTCCCGACGGCCGAGCTAGAACCTATCACCGAAACATATGTGCAATCCGATGAGGTTAGCTTTGACCCCCTGCATCAACAAGACACCACTTTAATTTTCTTTAGGCTGACATGGGCATGACGTACGACGAATTATCGGTATTTGGGCGGCTTCGCAAAGTCGAGAAATGCGGACCATACAGCACTTTTACGAAGCTTGTTCATGAGTGGGGCGCTTTCTTGTCACCAGTGCAGGTAAAGATCAACCAATGTCCCGATGTTGTCAGATGATGCAAGTTAGCTCTCTCTAGATCGCTGAGAAAGTAAAACTCTTTTTTTTCGAGCATGCTAAAAACCGCCATAAGATGACAACATTAACTCCCTCATACCATGCGGTGAGTAAAGTACACTGATAGAAGATATGCGTTCTCATATCATCGACAGGAATCTTACAGCCCTGACGACAACAGTAAGTGTATTAAAGCCAGGAGCGCGTGTCCGCTCCTCACGTACTTGAATAGGATTTGACCTACGACCTTTCCTATACCCCTCCCGCTTCCCTTGGCAATTCAAGAAGATCGACGAGGTGGCAGCAGTTTTGCCAGACAGAAGCACTGTTAGTGTGGTCGACAAGACAAAGACAGAATAAATGACAAAAGAAGTACAAATTCTAGAATCCAGAAGATGAGTAACGCAGTAAAAATACAGTGAATATACCAGGTATATGTATTTGATACAGGGCAACAAGGAATGAAAAGCTGATATGTAAGCCAGTGATGCAGAAGCTTAAGTCCGTAGGAACCTAGAGAATGCGTTTTGAACGGCGACTTTCTTCATGATTGTGGGTTCAGGTGCTAGGTCTGCGTATGAGAAGCGGTTCACATGATATAAAATGGTGAAACATACGATCTATCAAGCCTTCATCTTTGACTTTACGTTTGATACTTTCCATGATTTCGTTGACAGCCGAGCGATCGAAGTCGCTGCGAGACCGCATGAGGCCTTCGACAAAAGCAATATTGGGACCATGGACTTTGGCAAAAGCCCAGAATGAGAGGAAAGCGATATCCTTTGATGCCTCGAGAAGGGAAAGTAACATCTCCAAAACTTCAAATCGGGCTTCAACTCCCTGATTAGGAGCCAAATTGCTGAAGAAAGAAAACACCTCGTTGACATCCTCTTTCATGCGCTGGGCGGCTGCAGGCATCTTGAGTTTCGGAGAGTTTGCAAGGGCATTCAGATACGTCAACAAGAAGGTATCGATGAGATCTTCTGTCAGCAACTCGAGAAGGGCGGAATTGAGGTAGCTTTGGTAATCTGCCATGTAATCGCGCATGGTTTCCACGATCTGAACCATAACACCATCATACCACGGCTGCTGGAAGAGAATTTTGGTGGCGGGTTTCAGGTCGTTGAATATGGTATCGATCAGAGTCTGCATGCACTTCTTTGCGACGTCAAGATATCCGTCTATGGCATCATTCAGACGCTCATTGATTGTCACTCGATATTTTTCAGATACGAGGGGCTCCAGACGCTGAAGGAGGGCTTCAGCGTAATCCGCAGACTTCACTTGGTCATTTGCGAGCGCTATGCAGTACTCGACCAAGCCTCCTGCAACTTCTTCGGGCTTCTCCATCTGTTTCTTGAACTCCGCATCGACGACCTTGGTCCACTGGTCCTGTATCCCCTTCATAACTCGGTTGGTTTCGCCGACGACGCGAGCAAGAATCGCGCCTTGGCCACTCTCTGCCGCTAGATCTACCTGCTGGTTGACCATCTGGAACAAGATGACCGCCCCTTGCGTCCCATACAAGCCATCGCTATCGACCTCTGGAGGCTCTTCTCTTTTGGTGAACTCAGAGATTTCCGTTTTCATAAGGTTGGTCGACCACTCGTCAAGCTTCGAAACGATAAGCTGAAGATAATCCTCAATGAGGGATTGTTCCTTCCCATCCATCAACGGAGGCTCCAGAAGGTCAGGAGAAATATTGAGCTCATTCATGCTCTGTTTGTACTCTTTCAGCCATTCGTGCAAGGCTAGCATCACACTAGCGTCAAGCTTCGCGGCGGCTATTTGCTTAACGACGACGTTCAGCGCCTTGTGGTATTCACGAACATATAACGAATAGATGTCGTAGTCGGCTGGAAAACAAGGGATAACGTCCTTCTCGATTCGAATGAGATCTTGATAAATCCAACTTAGGCTGTCGAGAAAACCAGTAGGATCTTGCTCATCCCGTGCGTAAGCGTCGTTGACTTTAGTTTGGATAGACTGAGTTATAGTCTTCATAACTTTTGAACGATAATGTTTAAGAACGCGTGCTTCAGCTTGCAAAGATTTGAATTTCAAAGCTGCATCTGGTTTTGCCGCTTTCTTGACAAAACGCATCACCAGCGTCTGGAATGGACGAATGAGAATGTCATTTGAGTTGAAATAACCAGCACCCACCTTCTCGTCCTCCTTCCCTTCCATCTCAACAATCTTGATTAATCTAACGACGACGTTCGACTGACCGGCGCGCACAAGATTTATAATATTCCGAGCCAGCTCCAGGATGTACTCATCAAATGCTGAGATGTCCTTGTTCAAACGCTCGAACCACCTGGTCAGCGTATTGCGGGCGTCCGCCGAAGCTTTCTTGGCCTGATGCATAGTCTGGTTGCGAAACCGTTCAAGTTGGTTGAGCTGATAATGAATGACAAGAAGGTTGGGTGCCGGACCAAGAATTTCGCGGCTGTCCAATGCGAGCATGTACTCCAATTCATCCAGCCTAGAAGCCATATCGAGCAGGTTGTTCACCATTTCCTCTGTCGATTCAAAATTTCGGTGGACCATGGAAACCTATGCATTGTCTTAACTAGACGATTGCAACTCCACACATTTCACGACGTACCCTACTAATCTGGTCGAATGTAGCCACTCTTATCGAGGTGTCCTCGCACTCTTTCTCGATGGTTATCATTTCGTCCTTGACAGCTTGAACATGGTCGCGCGTAGATAAAAGTTTCTTCAGACCCTCCCTTGTTGCTTGTAGTTGCTCTTTCACGCCAGTCTTGAGTCTCGCGTCGATCGAGGCTTTCTCTTTCTCTAATTTCTTTCTGAACGCAGATATTTTCACAAGGTCGTCCGGGGATTGAAGATATTCACCAACAGCCTGGGCAGCTGAAATGGTGGGGGCTGCCATTCCGTAGAATGCGTTGTGGGCAGATGAGAAATTTGGCCGTGGCTGCCAGTGTATGCATACTTTTATGTAACTGTCACCTTGATGTTATTGTTGGCCAACCCTCGTCGCAACGCTTTCAACTGCGCAGGAGTTTGGAGGAAACGCCTTTCTACTATCAATAACACGAAAATCAATCATGAAGACTGCGATATTGTGATTGTGGGGGGCGGACCGGCTGGCTTGGCCCTTGCTGCTGCTCTTGGTGAGGTCGAATGTCTATACAGGATCCAGTGACTTACCGAGATAAAAGGTTCGTCGCCATCTTTGCGCCGAAATCTCAGTATCACCCTTGTAGAAGGTGGAGATCTGAAAAAAGCTGAGGGCTGGGCACCAATACCGGGGTCGTTCTCCAATCGCGTCAGCTCCCTAACAAACACTTCACAGACCTTTTTGAAAAGTCCGTCGATTCAAAATTGTATCTATCATATCCTTCTTACCTCTACGACAGGAATTGGAGTATGGGGCCATATCGACGAGGCCAGAACCTGCGGCATCGACGAGATGCAGGTAAATCGGAATCTCGGTTCATCAACTAATTTTAATCTATCTTGCGCAGGTATGGGACGGAATCTCTGGCGCACGAATCGCCTTTTCTGCCTCGGAGCTGAATCTGGAGAAACCCGAACTCGGAATGGCGCGATTAACAGAAAACTTCAACTTGCAACGCGGACTTCTGAGACGCCTAAAGGACCTTCCAGAAGTAAGGTTACTGCAGCAGACAAAGGTGAAGTCTATCGTCCAGGACGTGGAAGAGCACAGACAATGGCCTCTTGTCTATCTTGAGAATGACCGAGTCCTCAGGGCTCGGCTCTTGGTATATTTCCTCTCTTTTGATCCTCATATATCATATCGACGAGTCCATAGATAGGTGCTGACGGATTTAATTCCCCTGTGCGGGCATATGCGAATATTCCTTCATTCGGATGGTCTTACGACACTCAAGCAATCGTTGCGACCATGACACACCCACCTCGTGGCGCATTCGAAGGGCCAAACACAACTGCATACCAGAGATTCCTTCCCACAGGACCTATCGCTTTCCTCCCCCTCTCTCCCACTGCGTCTTCCCTCGTGTGGTCAACAAAGCCTCAGCTTGCCGCAGCTCTCCTTGCTTGTGAACCGCCCGTTCTGGCAAGCATGATAAACGCTGCATTCCGCCTCCCAGAATTGTCAGTCAGGTATCTCCACACTCGAATTCTTGAAGCTCAATTATCTGGCACGCCCATAACGCCGTCCGAGATCCAACAGGAAATATCATGGCGTGAACAGTCGCATTCCATTGATCAACACTCTATATACGCCTCAGCTAACGCTGCAGCGACTATCGGCATGCCATTAGAGGGTTCTGAAGCCGTTCCGCCCCTGGTAACAACTTTACAACCTGGGACTGTGGCTTCGTTCCCATTACGCCTTAACCACGCAGAAGCGTACATTGGCGAAGGTCTTGGAGCTCGCACGGCTCTCGTTGGAGACGCCGCACACACCGTTCACCCCCTGGCAGGCCAAGGTTTGAACATGGGTCTGGGGGATGTAGAGTCATTGGCTAGATGCATTGAGAATGCTTTCCTCCTTGGTGGCGATATTGGTGAGACTACCTTTTCCCTGAATCTTTACCACAGTCTGATCCATCATCCCACAAGGTTCACACACCGCTCTGCTTCCCTACGCACAAGACAGATACCTGGAAAACCACATATTGATGGCGACTATCGACAAGCTTCACAAGATATATTCAACAGATCTGCAACCAATTGTTTGGGCTCGTTCTGTTGGCCTCGAGGTGTTGAACGAGCTAGACTCGCTCAAGGCGGCCATTATGCTGACAGCGGGTTCTCGAACTGATGACGCTCAACGAACAAGTGCCACTGCATGGAATGTGGTTGCCAAAGGTGTGGAGACTCTGGTCGCCGCCGCTGATGCCTCTAAAATACTCGCTGGGGGTCTTCAAAATCTGCTCTCTTCAAATTTGCAAAGGTTATTGAATACCGAGGGAGCACCTGGACAACAAAAACGAGTGTAATGTCTTCTGGTATAATACCCTTAATACTACGTGTACATTGCGAAAAGAGTGTGCAAGTTAGAGCAGGGTATATGGAGGGGGACCTGGGGACTTCCCAACGAGATACATATGCGTGTATTCTAAGAATCATCACCCCAGTTGGCGCGTTCCTGCAGCCACAAAAGTTTCGCGTCACAGTAAGATGGGACAGGCCCAGGCTCAATATACTTCACCCTCTTATCACGTCTCTGCATGAACAATACTCGCGCCCGCATTACCTCCTGCACCTTATCCATCAAGACGCTCCTTCGGCGACTTCCCTTCTTGTCCTGCGGCCTCGGACCTGGCTGGACTTCGACCCGAACAATGCTCGCAGGCAGTGTGCCCACTGCAGGGACTTCCTGAACCGCATGCTTGTCACTCATGGTGGGGATGTTCAGGGCGCTACACAAATCCTCGTGAAGATGGCGAGACGGCTGGGAAGGGAAGAAGGAAAGATGGGTGAGATTTGGAGCTTGGAAGGCGATGTCCTCGAACAAGTCCAGCGGGTGGTCACTGAAACCCACGAAGGTAAGGCGCTGGAGAGAAGGGTACGTGTGCTCCCGTAGCTCAGCTTTTGACACTGCAGGGAATGGACCATGGATAGTGAGCTCCATCAACATGGGCAGCGAAACTGGGAGCATGTTGACGGTTCGGGGAATACGGGATACCAGGTAAAATGAGAAAAGAGTGGGCGCTGACAGTTCCAAGATGAGACTGAAAGCGTCACAGACACCCTCCTAAGAATTATGATGTGAGAGTCAGCAAAAAAGTATGTCGTCCTCCCCAATAAAAAAACTTACGTAGTGCTTCTCCGCTCCAACTTGCCCAATTTCTTGATTCAAAGTCGGGGTAATGTCGTCGTCAGGACTGGTCTTTTGGGGCATGCTAGAGAGGAATAGGTGGCGAACAACCCTATATTTTGGCGGCAGGTCCTTCAAGACCTTTGCGAACATCATGATCTGGTCGAGGCCGATGACGGTGACGGAGTGGTACTTGACTTCCCGGGACATTTGGTTAACATAGCGAGAAACCTGGGATAAGGCAATGCCAGTCTTGCCACCGTCAACGCAAGCCGCCCTGAAAATTTGGTGGCAAATTTCGATGGGGCACTTCTCCATGGTGTGGGCGGGTTTGAAAAGGGGCCTGAGGGGTCCTGCGTGTGATGGGCCATGACTTTATAGTTTAGAGAAAACCCTGGATACGACTTGACATTAAAAATTGAATGGGGGGACCCTGATGTGGCACATTGAAAATTTGACGTGAATCAGTCATGAGAAGAAGGTTTGCATGAGGCTTCAACACGTTGAAGAAATCGCAGGGAACATACGCACAGGGGGCAGAATTGGAGGAAAGAGGATTGTCAAGTGTTTGCCAAGGAACTTTTACGAAGGCAAGTATGCACCGAACCATGTCACTCTTGCCAAAACTCCTCAGTTCATCAGACCTTCCTGTGCGTGCTGTCACCTAAACACGACATGACGTTTACATGGGCATTACCGACAGGAGCTCACATGGAACTCCGTTGACCGCGACCCAGCGACAAAACACCTCTTCGCCGCCGATGATTTGTTGAGGTTCGCCGCCCAACCTCGCCAACAGGTTGGCACCCAACCTCTTCGCTTAAACAATTCGGGACTACGCGCTGAACCCTTCATTAGCTCGCCACACCCATAATTCAACAGCTCCAAGAAGAACTCAATTTCACCCTTTCTTCGATGGTGAATATTCTCTCTGCAGGTTCGCACTGGCTGTCATTTCCATGCAGGATCTAACCGCTCCTTGTAGGCAGTTCTCAAGAGGCGAATAACGATGAAATATCTTCCCTCCCGATGAATATCAAAGCGCGCCGGAAGGAAGCACAGGATATGCAGGAAGATCTCAACACCATAACAGCTGGGGTTTGCGACTTGATCGCAGAGACGAACATTGTTTGTTCTTAAATTAGTCTCGCGACGACGCCAGTACATTGGACTGATAAGAAGGAACAGACTCACGACAACCTTCAAAAAGCACTCAGGAAGGCATTAACCGAAACATTTCAAGTTCACGACAAGTTTCGTTCAGCTACAACCGACCTGGTCGCGACAATGATCGAAACATCGCTCATCAAGCTGTCGCTCATCAGAGCTCGTTCTCAGCAGGCACTATACGACTACAGGCCCACGACGGATGCGAAATCCCCAAGAAGTATGGCCAAAGCACTTGATGCTGCCCACAGGAAACTGAGAAAGGACGAACAACGCCTGAAGGAAGATGAATTTCAAGTGGACCAGCAGTTGCAGGAATACGAGGGGGTGTTAAAAATTGTTGACGTTAGTTCAGGAGGATACAGACAACTGATTGACGACTGGGTGAGGGTAAAGAGAGAAACTGAAGAATGTAGGAGGGACTTGCGCAGACTTGGATGGACAGGCCCCGATTGAAAAGTTTGTTTTCTTATGTTTGAAGCGGAAGTCTTTGCCTTCCCCTTGAGCGCCAGGGTTCCATTTCCGGCGACATTGTGAAACTAATGGGCTTGTTAGCGCCGACAGTTCCGTATGATGAAACAGATTGATTCTTCACCACCCGATTTTTCTCATCCAGTAAATTCCTGTGAACTATGATTGAATGGCACACTAGTCGAGGACTTGCTGTACAATGTGCGTTCGAAATAGTCACTGAAGGTGTAAAACAGAACCAGCCTATGTAACTTGCATCATTGGGAAAAGGGCCCCGGAGGCCAAGAGATAGGAATGATGTTCAAGCATTTCATCACAGATTTGTAGACCAGGGTTGACCGATTGCAGCAGGAGATCGAGCACCGAGTGCCGGTAGCAGAGCTAAGCCCATGGCATCAGCATCGAGCGGGCGAGGCGGCCGACGCACATGCATATGTATTTCTCTGAAAACATCAGGGTCATCGTCGGGTAGTCACGAAAGCGGTAAACCGGACGACGGATCGGTTAATACTTGCGACAATGATCAAGAATATTCCAGCTAAACACCTCCAAGGAGCTTCGGGACTCGGGAGACAACTTACAAGCAACGAAAAGCACCGTTTCCTTGAAGTCTATGACGTATCCTAGTGTATCCTTTGACGAACTGGAACTCGAACAATAATCTGAATTCCATCTTACATATGTTTTGGGTGATGTTCTTCCACTAAAGCTCGGTGATTGAAGTTCAACGTAATTGTTCAACCACAGGTTCACCGACTTGGGTGAACCTAGTCGAGTGCAAGCGCCAGGCGCCAAACGCCAAACGCCAAAAGGGAGCGGTTTACCGCTCGGGTTTATGTTCGAGCGGTGATTTGCCCGGTGTGGTAAATGCAGGTACGAAGTGGAGATGGGTGCTGTCCCGCGTCATAAGTGTATGCCACTAGGGATCCGCCAGAGATGGCAGACGTAGACAGCGTAGAGCGACGTCGAGTGACTGTATCAAAGATGGGATCCGTCGAAGAACCATAAACCGAAAGAGCTCAGAATTCAAGGCGCACGATTAATTGCAATCTGTGAGAGATTCAGTGAGCTCCAGTGAATCTTGCGTCATCCTCATCTTCTTCATTGCTTCTTCATTAATTTCCTCGTCTGCTTTTCATTAGCACCACCTCCGCCGAGGCCGATGATTGATGATTGATTTATTGTATTCAGCTTTTTTCTCATGTGGACTAGGTGATGTATGTGGGGAGGAGCGGTGAGTTGGGCGGTCGCTGGAGTTGACCCTGTGGTCAGGCCGATGGTTGCCGCCTGCAGGCGTTGAGTTACGGTGACGGCGGACCTGTGGGTGGGTGAAAATTGGACCCGTTGTTGTTTCGCGGTGAGTGGAGTCCCCGGTGGGCGGATCCGCCAAAAAAAAAAGTAATTGTTTCAAAGGGTGCAGTTACTGTAGTTAGACAAGAGAGTATTTGTATTTTCTACAAAAGGGTTGCTATGTAGGTCGGATCGTCAATACGCGTCAGTCCAGGTTGAGATCGATCCTTGACGACGTTCGAGATCTTACGATCTTGCACGTGGATGGTTTTGTCTCGATTTGGGCTTGAAAGCAATGAATATAAACGACGACAGCCTCGATAGCCTTGTTCTCTCTGCACCATTCCCTTTGTACTGCAGATGTTCTCAACGTCGTCCTTCGCATCACCTTACTCTTCCTTCTTCACATCCGGTCTTTTGTCATCTACCACTTCACGATCCCCTTCACCTGACATCTCCATTAGTCCGAGAAGAGGCAGTCTTCCCACCAACGCCCCGCTCCGAATGACCACATCCGTTGCAGACGAATCCGCAGCTTTTTACTTCACACTTCAACCCAAACGTGATGTCATCGAGTACCGCTCTTTTTTATCTCTCGACTTGGCAGAGTCACAATCCATGCGATCTGCAAGCCTAAAGCGCAAGGCCTCCTCCAAAGCAAATTCTCGCTCATCCAAGCCATCCAAACCATCTGTCTCTTATCCGTATGTTTCACCATTTATCTCTTCCATCTCTCCCTTTTCTCACTTTTGTGCACAGCCGTATTCCAGAGGAACCAAGGTTGCTTGCTCCTTCACAAAATCCTCTGCGTCTCCGTTTATCTCGAGACTCTTTGCGCTCCATTCCATCTCCCAAACCAGCTCCATCCATAACTCTCCCTGATGTCCCTTCCCAGCCTAAACGGTCCCCAACTCCCATGTCATCTGCTCCACCTCGTCTTCCTTCAATTCCTACTCTTCCTTCCTTGGAGGTCACTCTTCCACGAGGTTCTCCTATCGCCATAACACGCTCTATCGCACCTACTGACTTTATCACGCTTCCGCGACGTGTGTCCGTCATGACAAGCTCTACCGTTTCTACTCGCGTCCGAAGGATCAACCGTTCAGCCGCCCTTGCACGTCTCGAAGGCCGTTCCAAATCCGCTGATCTACCCCAAGTAAAGCCACTCTCTCCCCGAAACTTCATGAGCATGAGTGACGACGAAGACGAAGCTGACAGCGACTTTGACCTTCTGGATTCTGATGATGAAAAATCACAGCAACCAAACCCCATTCTCGAGTTTGAGGACGTCATCCTTCCTTCAGCTTCGCTTTCCCCTCCAAAGGCCGCCCGTAGCGGCTCTTCTACCCCATCACAATCATCCTCTTCTCGTCGACGTAAACATCACAAACGCTCCACCACCAAAGACTGGTTCCCACTCAAAAGCTTCATTGACCTTCACAACGACGACGATTCGTGGAGTTGGAGGAGCTTTATCGAAGTCGCCCATCTTTCATAACCATGCACGTCAATTTTACTCCTGTCGCTTTGCCCGACAGACAGCCTTTTGAGCCGCCATAGACGGCTGACGTGATAGTACTTTTCAGTACTATCACCCCATGCGCCACATCGGTGTCGCCACTTCTTGCGCTTCTTGCTGCTATACCACGACACTCGCTACGAAAAATAGACCATCCTTCATAATTCGCCCGCTTTCCGCACACCTGCTATTGTGCTCGCCTATGTTATGTTTTTAATGTTAATCGCTCCCCGCTCTTTTCCTCTGCTCAAAAACTCTCAAGAATTCTTGTCACATACGCTTTCAAGTTTCAATCACATCTTGTAACTACCCGACCCTCTCGCACGTCCCGACTCCCCATCCATCGCGTTGTACTTATTCGTTCCCCTCTATGTCATCTTCGAACAAGCCGGCCTCTTCCATTACTACATTCGCAATCATTCCCCCCTTTACATTATTGTAATTATTTTCTTGCAACTATCCTACATTCGTTCCCCGCTGTACACCTGCTACTATCATCCATGGACTGCAACATACTGCTTAGTACTGTGTATGTTACATCACCCAATTCAGCATTGAATTCGCACTCTCAGGCTTTTTAATTAATCGACGCCGCCACACTCTGATGGTATACTTTTGAATACCGTGGTGTAGGGTTCACTACACCTCACTACACCCGCTTGTAGCCTAGGTGTACGCTTTTCCAATTCAAGTGCAGGTTCCGTCTCACGCGGAGTCGGGAATGTCATGCAAGTGTACACTGTATGTAGCTAGGCCGTTCCTGAATAATGTCAGGGCGTCATCGATGCTCGCGATGTTCCGCTTCTGACGTTCAATGTCATACTTGAGTAAGCGGTTCCCGATGTTCGCGGTTTTCCGCCTCTTGACAGTCTCTTGACCTCTCTTGACGTTCAATTTGAGACCCTACTTACTTAGTTCCAGCCTAGTTCCAGGACCATGTACAGGACCGAGGGCCAGCCAGCAGATGAGCTCGTACCTTGGGCCTTGGGGCTTGTCACCTGAAATATATACGATCGGCGGCCTTCATCGAAACATGGACGGCAACCTACGGTAACATCTGCAAGACAGGTCATCTGGTGAGCAGATAAGCTCGTATATATTGAAAACTAACCTTTTCTAACTTCAAGGACATAACCGAATCCCTAAATTTTCGACACTTCCATTCTGTAAGTATGTAGCAGTCAGATTGGCATCATAAATATCACAGCAGCAAGAAATTGCTATCCAGACATCCCTCCAGGCTCCAGTAGCAGCAGATCGGATAGAATGGTTGGCGCCTCCCCCAGCCATGTCTGCTGAAAGGTGAATGCTGTTCCTCGTTTCAACAGAACCCAGAGTTGGGGACAGCAAAAATAAATGTGAACACTATGGAGGATATACCTCACAAAGGCCCCCACATTCATAGTCCGTAGCTAATCCACCTTTTTTATGACGCTTACCCCTCGGAAATGGCAAGTGTCCCTACCACCCGTTCCTCCAAAGTATAGTAGGGTAACATTCCGGTCTGAGGAAGAGGTCTCCCACAAGATGGCATTGAAGAGGCTAGTCTCTTAAGGATGGGATAGTCCTTCCATCGGTTTGTCCTGAGGCAGCTCGGCTGGTGGCAAAGGACGTGCCCATTCATTGACAACTTGGACTGCTGCGCGAGAAATTAACGAACATGCTTTCACGGTGAGTATATAGCACCTCGAACGCTTGCAAGGACATCGAGAAGATTTGAATTACAACAAGCACATGAGGACAATAATCACTGCGGTGATCATCATGGCAGGCAATGTAATTCTGGTTGATGATCCGCCGTTGCCGCTCCAGCGCCTAGAAGTAGAGGAGTAAAGATGAGGTCATCGGGAAGAAATGGTACTCTCACCTGAAGGCCTGACCCGCCAGCCACGCTAGAAAGCTGCGCGAATTCAATTGAACCAGGGCCAAAAGCACGAAAGACAGAATATACGTTCTTCTGCAAGGTGCAAATGAGGGGAATCAATATATGCCATTCTAAACGAAATAACAAACCAAGAAGGTATTCCCGACAATCCCAGAGGGATTACCTGAGCTAGAAGGAATGTTACTGCCGAGGCTGAGGTCGAAGATGGCCCCAAGGCATTCGAGCTCCCACGCGAAATCTGGCCGATGTTCATGTCGGTCGCACTAAACGGCCACGCCTGGCCCCCGAAGGAAAGTGCCACCCAAACCGAGATATTGCCTGTCGTGATTTGATCAGGCTGTCCTTGTACGGTGATTGCTACACGGATCAATCGACATTAGCGGAGTTTGCATGTTTTCGTATGACACTGACCAGACATGATGAGAAGCCAAAAGGTTGGTGTACCCAAAGGCATAGCAATGAATTCAATATCACCAGTGAAATGCCTCGAATTTGTTCCTCCGAGGGTAAACACACCTCCGGCCTTGGCATTGGTATCATGCTTGATTCGTGCAAGACAGCAGGCCATCTCAGAGGCAGACAGCTGGCTTCCTAAAGCCTGCCAGAATGGAGTCGAGTCCGTGCTAGCAATGGCAGGAAACGCGAGACCCGTGGTTCCTGATGCTGAACCCTCAAGAAGGCCATCAGTGAGGCGGTCAACGGTCACTGGTCAACGTAAGAGAGTAAGCATCTGACAAAATGAACTCACAGAGTTAAGATACAAAATATTTGGCTTTGAACGTTAAAGTGGCCCATGGAGACCACGTCTTGTGCTATTGTTCACAGCAACAGCGCCGATTTCATAACGGATCGTGGTATCAACATTCACTGAAGTGATTGATGAGGAATTCAAAGGGGCGAACAACAGTGTCATAGAATCACAGGAGGTGCATGACATGTCTGCAACTAAAGGTCAGATGATCCTGTATCAGGACGACATTGAATGAATTGTGGTCTGCTGAACAGGATGTCCTTTGTCAATAATTCTCAGGGGATGCTAATTGGCGTACCCAACTGACGCTCAAATACACATGCTCGCAGCATGCGTCATAAAGCGACGTCATCGAGTCAAGGTGGCCGGACTTACGGTGTCCCTGAGCTCACAGGTCCACTCGAATCTGATTGCTGGATAGACGGTGAACTTGTTGAGATAAGTGGCAAGGAGTTTTCATTCGTTCTGTAAAGATCCAAATATCTTCATCACTGTCAGTGTTCATCTACAAAATCAAGTAGCAGTTTTGAAGAATTTTCAAAACAGTTAAACCATGCACTTAGTGTATGTGCGCAAGCCAGAAAGGGCCAGTCGACACCAGCTGAGCTCGTACCTTGGGCCTAAGGCTCGTCACTTGAAAGATATACGCAGCATCCTCCAGCGGAGCATGGACGCACGATTATGCTCCATAATTTGAACCAGTGCAGGGGACGGTAACATCTGCAAGACAGGTCATCTGGTGAAGGTAAGTTCATATACAAATGCTAGTAGAACTAACCTTTTACAATTTGGACACAGCCGACTCGACACTTCCATTAGCAGTATGCTCGGCATCATCACAGCAGCAAGAATTTGCAATCTAGGAAAAAGATCCCTGCAGGAAACGCCTGTTGCAATGTGGACGAGGCCACCCTCGCCAGCTCTCAGACGCAAGCCTGAGATGATTGCATATTGGGACAGTTGGCTTTGGTAACCTTGATTGAGGACATGTGCCCCGCGGCTGGCAAGGCCCCAGCTTAGTGAATGGGAGAGTATTAATCTTTTATTCGTTTTCTTCTTCTGTGAATCTATGTACTTTTAGCCGAGAGAACAAGTCGTCATCAAGTCAACGGAAGAATGAGGTTACTCATGAAACATTCCCCTCCAGTTTAGCAACCTCCGGTTCACTCTTAGCTTCCACTGCTCGTGCTGCACGGAGCATATGTCGCCCCGTGAACCCGCCTGAACCCCGGAACCTGCCAATCGCTGCACGCTCTTCTTGGCGTGTGAGGCGAACTTGCAGTGAGACGTAGGGTTTGAGCTGTGTGTAAGATGAATGAGCAGATGAGGAAGGAGCAGTGAACATTTGGGGAAGACGAACGGGAGAATCAATAATGTCTTGTATAGGGGGGGCAACGAAGACGCGGACTTGCTCGTCTACGAGACGATATTTCGCCTTGCCACCAATAACATGTTTTCCGGGGGCTCCAGTGCGGTGGCCACCTGGGAGGAAGGCCTGTCGAGTCCCTGTGAGGCAAAGGTTAGTATGAGTTGATGAGAGCGAGAAATATGACGAACCTTTGTAGAAGTCTTTGTTGCCTCGCTTGGGCGAGAGAGGCGCCCGCGAGGCCTTGGAAAGCCTTACCGCTGTTGCGAACATCGAGCTCGTATGTGATGGTCACGCTCAGGTCACAGTCGTTGTCACCCGAGCAACTTACTCACGCGTCTGAACTTTTCATCGAAGTGGATTCCGTATGGGCAAAAAGAACTCAAGCGATCCAGCTACATCAGCCCCGAGTCGTGGCCACAAGAAGGGTCGGGGTTCTGGAAAGGCGAGAGGTTCAAGTTATCGTGGACATGGACGAGATCATTCCAGTCGTGGTGGCGAGATTCACGGCCGACCAGAGAGCGCCGTCGACGACGTCGAGGAGTACTATTCATCTGAAGGTGCGTGCGTTTTAGCGTGTTGTTTTGTTGAGGTATTAATGGCTTTACAGACGATGAAGGCGAGGTGCATATCGACGTCCCAGTTGCCATGTGGGTACGCTTGTCGATCTACTTCCCTTCGTGTCCCACTGAAGTTTGCATTACAAGGACTTTGACCACTGCGATCCCCGTCGTTGCTCGGGCAAGAAACTCGCTCGACAAGGCTTGATCAAAGATCTCAAAGTCGGAACGCGATTCAGGGGGATAGTGGTGTCGTGAGTGGTTTCGTCGCGTCACCCTAAATCAACCTCATTTACCACAGACCGAAGGGCAAACAGGTGATCAGCCCGTCAGATCGCGAAATCATTCTACAAGCTGGCCTGGCTGTCGTAGAATGCTCCTGGGCCCGTTTGGATGACGTTCCCTTCAACAAGATAGCCAGCCCTCACGAGCGGTTACGTACGTGCCTTCCTCATCCTTCATCCCCAAATTCACCTTGACCCTCAGTACCGTACCTACTTGCAACAAACCCAACAAATTATGGCAAACCGTGGAGGCTAAACTGCGTCGAAGCTTTGGCCGCATCGTTTTATATCACAGGGTTTGATTCGTATGCGGAGAAACTGCTAAGTGGGTTTGGGTGGGGTGGCTCATTTTGGAAAGTGAACAAGTGAGTGATCGCTTGTATGATTTACTCTCCATCTCGCTGAACTATCATCGCAGATGTTTTCTCGAAAAATACAGAAGTTGCGGAACGGCCGAAGAGGTTACCGTCGCGCAAGAGTCTATCATGGATGAGTTGGAGAAGAGCTGGGAAGAGTCGCGGAGATATAAAGGTAAGGTATCGGTTGGATGTTCCCCGTCTGGTTCACTCACGATATCAAACTGGCATTGCCTCTAGACACTCATGGTCAGGATAACGCTGAGGATCTGTTGGTCAGGAACCCGAATCACCAATTATCATCCGATGAGGAAGAGGATGGTGGCGACGAAAGGATAACAGAGCCTCCCACGCCTGACGGGGAGCCAGGCGACGTTGACAGTAGGGGAGAACATGAAGGAGAAACATTAACCGTCAGTAACGCGCAATTGAGTGTATAATAAGAAGTTCAAAAACCAAAGTGTATTCAAAGCAAGACGTTCATAAAAGACTTTTCCGAATTCTAGAGGTTACTCAAAAGGGACTTCAAGGTGTTGCAAAATCATTCTTGACTTGGCGCCAGTTCAACATTTCGCGCCAGGGCAGACAGCTGTCAAAATGTTCCACAGCATTCCTGTTGTGCAAAGGTCGCGATGAGTACCGAAAACGAGCAAGCTCGGCACCATCGCGGAGGGCATCCAAAGTTGACCTTGTATCGGATCCTTGTCATAGCTCTCACTGCTGGCTTTGGGCTTTGGAAAGCAGCCCTATCGTATCGTGGAGAATCGACGGCGCCGACAACGCTTGACTGGCTCTATGGTGTCGTTGTCTTTCTTTTGTGAGTCCCCTAAGATCCCATGTTGTCTTTGAAGGTCGGTCCCCAATTCCATAACTAGACTCTACTGGCTAGGGATATACGAAAAGTATGCCTTGCATAATATGCCATGGCTGTTCGAGGACGATTACCTCGCCCCTGTTAAGAAATTATTCTCTCAACCACGGCGTACGCACTGTTGGTCTCGATCAGCGCTATTGAGCTTACCCATTGTGACTACAGAAAACCCAACGCGCTCTTCGTCAAGTAGGTTGGATTAAAATTCCTTCTAGTAATCGGTCTCCACCTGCATTTTACACTGCGATTTCCGCACCACTTCGAATCTTGCCGGGGCAAGAGGCACCAGTGTCGCGTTGCTACTTAAAATTTATCTAAACATATTTATTATTCCTTTGACTCTAGCACTGAAGGAAGTACAGACTGCGCACACGAAACAGTCTTATAAGGACGTGGTCGCTCCTTTCGATTCTTCCGAAGACCAACGCAACGGCCTGGTTCGAGTTTCCCAATCAAGTTCTGCGCGTCGCACAAGCGCTGCCCTGACAAGGACTCTGCCTCGCTTGCCTTCTTCCCTACAGGTAGCACGTCAGGAGATACCTGATCATGAGCGCAACGAAACCAAGTGTCTTCTCAGTGTTGTTATTTCTTATCCTTTTTGCGAAATTTTCTTCTTTCCCTTGAGTTTTTGCGCAGTCGAGGCAACGGGGACCTCAACGGTGCCGCCAGCAGCCTCCGCTTCGACCCCACCCCCATGTTCTATCTTCGTCTTGGCTTCAAGGAAGAACATGACATCCCTAACCTGATCCTCCAACTCTTCAACTTTGCGAGTATATTCGTCCTTCTGCTTGTCAATAAGCTCCATCCTCTCCTTCATCACCGCCAAGTTCTTCATTAACCCGTCGCTGACAGCCCTCTCCTCTCTGAGTTCATTCCCAAACTTCCTTGCTAGTTCAGTAGCCTTCTCGGCCTTGTGCTCAGCTCTCGCTTTCTCCTTCATTATTTGCGCCAACTTCTCTTCGTCTTCCTTTTGTTTTCTCTCAGCCTCCTCTTTCGCAAGTTTACGATCCGCCTCAAAATCAAAGCTGAGCCTTTCAATCAAACCCCTTAAATCGATCACTTGGGCGGTTAATTCGGTTGTTTGGTCTTCGTAAAAGGATCTTTGAGAGTCCAGCTGAGAAGAAAGGAGATACGAGTACTCGATTCCGATAGCTTCTATCTTCTCAGCACTCAATGCATCCGCTTGACTTGGTCCTAGGCTACCATCTCTTGGAGTGACGCCCATCGACGAAGCTGCGCTGGGCAGTTCGACTAGTTTCCCATCGGCCTTGTTCTGAATGAGGCGGTGAACATAACCATCACCTGCATAATCCCATACACGTTGCGTTTCTAGTTCCAACGCGTATAAATGCGTTGTTCCTTGGTAGTGAGCTTGGGCGTGGGCTTGACCATATCGACCACAGCCGATATTACCACATATCAAACAAATCCAGAGGTTCGTGGTTGATGGACAGGAGGAACAGGAGGACAGCGGTGTAGCTGTGGGATTGGTGAATGGGAGTGACCTTGAAGATAATATTGAAGTTGGGTGTGAGGAGAGCAGATTTTGTGAATACCGACACACAGGGCATCTGCAGATACGTGAAAACACGTTCCCTATGTGAATATAATCAAACGTACCGGCTGTCTCCCCACTTGCTGAGGCACATGCAGTGAAACGTGTGAGAACACGGCACGGTGATGAGACCAGTCACAGCGGAATCCATGCGTTCAAGGCAAACGGGGCATGTGGGAAGCTCATACATGGTCAGATGGGAACCTCCAGTTCGTGATATCGCTTGAGAAACTGGATCTTCAACGTCAATCGCAATTGACAGAACATGGACTACATGACAGATTTCGGGCTGTTGATTGTCTTTTCAATGTTAGACACGCCTGTAAAGGAGGACGAAATTACCTCTATTGAATTGAAAGGCTTTCCGTTGTAGGCTTCCGCAAATTCAGCTGCATTTGCCGGACTCAGAAATTTGACAACTGCGATAGAACGGTTGGGCGCGAAATCGCTGAAACATGCAGCGTTAAGAACGGCCCAAGTGTGATCAAGTCCAACTCACCGAATAATTCGCAAGTGTGCCATCCCATCGACTGCTGGAGCAACAAAAGCCAAGAAATCTGAGGGAGTCATCCAAGAGGGAACGGCAAGGACCGCGAGCATAACCCCATCTGTGTCAACAGGTAGAGAAGATGCCATAGCTTCTAAAACTGTTAGAGAAGGTATGTTTGTGCAGTCTCGAAATATATGGACAGTCCCCTCCGGCAAGTTGGTGGTACCAACCTTCTTGCGAGTTTGCGGTACGAATGTCGCTTCGGCGTGTCCTGGGGTGGCGTTAATGCACGATGACAGGTGAAGGATATCGCTGTATACCTTTACCCCGCCCCTTCTCTATCCATGGTGAGTAAGGTTGACTTCCGCGCTCCATATCGACCCAGTCAATAGTGAGGCTCCCAAATCGATAGTCGTTGGAATGGTGAGGAGTCTTGCTCGGTTGGTGTATTGATTTTTGTGAATGAGCCGGAAAGCGTTGGAATAATGAAGTCGGAATGAAGGATTCTTGAGATTGCGAGGAGGATTTTACAACAATGCGGAGGTGATAACCAAGCATTTCAGTTGGATCTCTTACAACTATGACTGCATGACAAAGATTCAGAATACCAAAACAAACAATCATCCTGCTCTTTGCCTGCTCTATGTAATGTCCCTTCCTTTCTTGAGCTTGAGGGCTTCACACTCCTTAGCTTTGCACGCTTCAATACCTCTGAATAAGCCCTTGACACCATCTACTCTCAACACCATCGAACGTGTCCTTAAACTCAATCAGATAAACTCATCCGAAGAACAGCCACCGAACAGTGCAGTAAAAAGAAATGCAGCTGTGCTGATTCCGTTTTGCAATGTCGACGAGAAACCGGGAATCTTACTTGAATTGAGAGCGGGGTCATTAAGAACTCATTCCGGAGAGGTGAGGTAAGATGCAGTTTGACATTCGCCATACCTTTATCAATAGGCATTGTAGCTTTCCGGGTGGCCGTGTAGATGACGTTGGTGCTCAAAACCACAATCCAAAACTATTATAAGTGACAAGGAATTGACAGACAGATCCCTCAATACAATACGCTGCTCTTCGTGAAACCCAGGAAGAACTAGGAATTCATCCAAATCGGATTGACATACTCGGAAGTATTGGTCCTCCCGAGGTAAATCTTCGAGGCGACATGCATGTCTGGCCCTTTGTGGTAGGTGACAAAAATGCACCCACGCGTGGTTTGCACCTAATTTGGGCCCCTCACAGGGTTTCGTCCACGCAGCATCCAGGACAGAGCTCAATTCAAATGAGGAACCCTTCCCATCACTTGACATGACTGAGCTTCGCAAACAGGCGTCTCCCTTGGAGGTAGCAACCGTATTTCACCTTTCTCTAGCTGAACTAGTTTCACCCTCACGACAACGGTCGTCGTTATTCCGCGAAGAGCGACCATACTATGCTTTTGACGTGACGGATCTCGTTCAGCAAACCGATGTCGTTTTCCCCACGATAAAGAGTGATGTAGATGAAATAGGAACTGGAACGGACGGTCGTTTAGAAGTATGGGGTTTGACAGGATGGTATTTAACAATGTTGATGCGGATATTGGGTTTAGCGACAAAGCAATGACGAAGAGGCATTATCGTCGTCGTCGTAGGTTTGCAGATTCGTCTGTCAAGTCGACTTTCGTCGTAAGATCGTCTGGTAAGTCTGCAGGACTAGTTTCCCCGTCATCTTTCTTGTGCGTGGCAGATTGCAAGCGTCGGATCCCTTGGCTTTTCTTGGAGGCCTTCTGTCGCGAATCCCAGATAACATACAATACCCCTTCTGAGATAGCTACGATCATCCCAACAAAGAGCGAAAGAAGGACTCTCTGTTAAACCTCAATCAATTGGGAAATTTGACTAGTTGACATTTCCACGTACCCATTCATTTGTCCACCTTAATTTATCTGCGGCCCACCACGTCGCGAAGGCTGCACCGCCAATGCTAAGCAGAGCATTGAGCAAAGCCGTGATGGCCTTCCTCTCTTTTACTCTGTCAGCTTCTATTGCCTGGGGCCCCTTTGGTGGAGTGTAATCGCCAAATTTACCCTCTGGAGAAGTTGTTGCCCCAGCGAGCATAGCGATCATATTGTAGTCCTGGGGATCCAGGGAATTAGCTCGAAGAGCTTTTTGTCCAGCGGGTGTTCGCGACCATTGAGAGATTGCCTGAAGGACGTTATAAGGAATGGTGGATGGCGGAGGGTCAGAAATGTACGGTTGCAAGTTTTCTGACGCTGATGCTGGCAGGAGCGATACCAAAGGAATAAGAATCTTATGGAGGTGAGATTCCAAAGAAATATTGAGGTTGTTGGCGGTCATGGGGACCCTTGAGCTCTTGACGTATGACAGTCCAGCGTCAAGGTACTTGCTTGTATGTAAGCCGCACTCGACATCCTTTTCCCTCATACCACCTTAGATGGCCAACTCTCTCGCCCAAAGCCGCGCCATCACCACTCAATTCCGACTCGCGTACTCTGGTCTGGATTTCAAGGATAATCAAAAGTTAAAAGCACTAGCAGAGGTTCTTGAAAGCACTTCACGAGATCTAGCACAGAGTAAACAAATTCGGTATGTTATCACGAAAAACGCTGCAGATCAAGGGTTTATTACCACCGCTATGTATCAGAGAATACGTCGGTGCTGATCCAAGATTATGGCCAGACTTGCGAAAGTTATGGCTGAGCCTTGCTCGTACTCAGCTTACCTTCTGGGATAACGACGATTCCGATGAAGAGGACGGGAGGCCTGAATACCAAAATGATGACCTACGGTCTGTGTGCACTGGCTTAGCAAAGTTTACCAGAAATTTGGTGGCAGGCGTCCCTCAAAACCAATCGCGCGCATTGTGAGTGCTTCTTTGATCAGATGCGGAGGACATTGCACACTAGATGATCAGTGAAAACGAGCCTGAAATTCGCCGCTTGTTGCATTTCTATACCTCGTGGTCGGAGATGGAGAACTCAGAATGTGCGTCTGCTCTATGTAGAGAGTAAACCGCCCGTCTTATAACTCATCTAGCTTTTGTAACTGCCCGCACATTGACACAAGCGCTCTCCAATCTGGTCACATCGAACGAGACGCTCGTCGAGAAACTTTGGAAGACCTATATGAAATTGCCAGAGGACCAGGTCGTGCTAATGTACGGAAATGACAATTTGTCAAGTTCACGACTCATGAAGAACTGAACAGTCGCCTTTTGACTTCTCCCGACCCCCGTACTTTACTGACAACATTGATTTTTACCTTGAATTGTGTTCATGGAAGCAGGAAGCGAACGTAGGTCGTCCTATACAACGACTACTTCGGGTGGGTTAAACCCTGCATAGCCACTTGCTCACGAGAACCACGACTGGTATCCGCGTCTGCGTGTCTCTGCTAGATTGTATGCTCCGCCTCTACGAGGAAGACGAGGAAAGCGACGGTGGAAAGGCTTTTAATATTGGGTGGGTGAATGGCACGATTTTAGCTTCGTGATTCCTGTTGATCTTTTTTTACAGATACTCCATCTTCATTCGACTTATTGAGGAAGGTACGGTTCCCGACTTGTATGAGAAGTTCACCATGTATGTCCATGATCATCTCCCAGTATAAGCCTGAGAGTCATGTCTGCTATGCCAGGGTGGACGAAATTATCACTCCACATCAAACAACCCTCCTTAAGCTTGTTGATTCTTACCTCCAATCAATTCAACTGAATGCCACGACCATCCTGAAACCGGAAGTTGTTCAAACACATGTTGCTTTAGGCCCTTTTCTGGCAAAATGTTTTTTCAGCCTCTCGATATATGCTCAAAATGCCATTCGGCGTTCTTTGGGTGACAGTGAACCAAATCATCCCGCTTCCCCCAATCAAACATCCAGTGGTCAGATTGACTCCCCGCCGGCAGAGTTGGACGTAATGCTACCCAAGGTCTGCGAAGCTCTTGTGCTGGTGGCGCAATGCATTGCGACCATTTCCCTCGAGGCTGTGGAGCAGAAAATGTGCCAGGATCGTGGAGATCTATCAGTCGCATCGGTGGCGAACATGAAAGAGTTTTTCATTGAGGCGACTTCCTCCGGTCAGGGCTTGGTTGAGAGCTTAATAGGTACAAGAGATCAATCGTTTTTCATGACTTGCCCACTCACATTTATATTTTAGAGGTGCTCCGTATGCTCGATCTCTTCTTGCCCCGGATAAATTTCGGGAAGCCCCTATCCTCTTCTGGTCTACCTAGTCCTCAAGGAACATCAGTGGCTTCCAGCGTGGATAGCACAGGATTTTCGTATCTCAAGCGAGATCTTGTGCGGCTCCTTGGGGTGTTGTGCCACGAGGTTCGGGCTGTGCAAGATCGAATACGAATGGCGAAGGGTATTCCGGTGGTGATGAATTTATGTGTAATAGACGAACGAAACCCATGTATGTCGCCCCTGATTATCACCTCGCCCTCAAAAAATGTGACCTTTTCCTAGACCTACGGGAGCATGCCATCTTTACATTGCACTGCCTACTAAAAAATAACACGGAAAATCAAGCTTTAGTTGATGAGGTGAAGGCCCCTGCAACGTGGGATGAAAATGGAGTCCTTAAGGATTTGCCGAGAGCAAATTTGGGATAGAGACGTCGTATCTATTTTCGGATTTCGCTGTATTTATTACCTTCTATGCTATCTTTCTCAAGCCAGAAACTGATGATATAGAGGCGAACGTGGTAATCTACAAACAGCGACAACACCTGCTACCCTTCTTCCTCTTCATCGTCGAAGTTGACGGCAGCGCGTTTGCGAGTGCCTCCCGGGCGGCGCACCTTGAACTCTTCCTCTTCCTCCTCCTCCTCGCTTTCCACATCCATTGCGTCCACTTTTTCTTCGTCTGTTTCGTCACCATCACCTCCCCCTTCCTTCTCCCCGGACACTCGCCGCCGCTTCTTTGCGTCTTCTTGCTCCTTGATTTTGGCATCAATTCTATCCAGCGGATCTTCCTCCATCTCACTACCCTCTCTCGCTCGTTTCCTCAGTGTGCCGGCCTCTTCATCTGAGGAATCTGCCACAACAAAGTCATCTTCTTGGTAATCCTCGGGACCCTTCTTTTCTTCCCCAGGTGTCTTACGCTTTGGTTTGCGCGCAGAGTTTTGTCCGGCGCCATCCTCCTCCTCTTCCTCGGATCCTGGGAATATTTCCTCGTCGTCGTCACTCCACACGTCATGCTCGGCAGTTCTCCTTGAGTAACGCCTTTTCCTCCCCCCGCCGAGAGCCTCATCTTGCTCGCTCTTTTTCCTCGATTTCTTTGCGCTCAGTTTCATGAGCTCCATCTTTTCGCGTTCTGGATCCACCGTCGGCTCGGGAGCCATACGGAGTCGCGCAACCCTGCTGTGCTTCTGTCCTACAGCGCGCACCAACATTCGATGGGTTTCAGACTGCATGCCTGTAGGTCGAAGACTCATGTATCCCGATATTACGGCCTCAGATTGTAGTACCTGAGAGCGCTTGTGTTGCGCGACAAGGTACGTCAGGCCCTTAGCAGCAGGCGGTTGAGACTGAGATTGGGGAAGCTGGGATGAGGATTGAGATTGCTGCGATGCAGCACCGATATATTGACGTGCAACACCGGCTGATGTGTCTCTATCCTGTTTTATGTCAAAAAGCTCTTTACCTAATCGGAGACTTAGAGAGCCGTCCGACCACTGGATGATTCGACTATTTGACTGTCTTTGCTGCAACATCGATGTCAGTGGTCAATCGAAATGGAACTAGAGAGAAATATACATACGTCAACTCCATTTTGATCCTTTGTCCACCGCCAACGCACCATGTTTTCAACCTTCAGTTTGATAGTCATACTCCGTTCCCTCGTGCTATCAATATGTTGGGTTTCTTCATCGTCCTGTTCAGGGCCAATGTATGTATCAGGATGGAAAGGTTTCGAGTCAACCTTGACGAAGTTTGGCATTCGAATGACCCAATTCTACAAATCAAGGCACTGTCAGTGACTTCACCCTCAAAAAGTGTAAAACTCAACTCACATCACCATCGGATGACCTTGGAACCGGGAGGTTCGGGAATGAGACTTCCGCCTCTTTAACCTCGACGGCAATTTCCTGGGGTACATCCTCTTCTTCGTATTCCAAAGCCTGGCGACGCTCTCGTTCAGGTGAAGGTAACCTTTCGGAATCAGGACCAGAGGCGGTGGGTGAAGCAGCGACCCTGAAAAGGCAGTTTCTTCAGATTGACGATAACAGAAAAAAACGGAGGCACGGACCTCTCCGCTTTCAGCTCTTCGACATCGTTGTCATTACCAAAGAGATCGGTCATTTCTTCATCCTGGTCTTGACTGTCCTCTGGATCGTCATTTGCTGAACTTGACTGGTTTTCGCCAGGCATGTCAATGTCATCCGCACCCTTATAGGCATGATAAGAAGTTGATGTCGAATAGCCATCCAAAGCACCAGCCAGACTAGACATGAGGAATAGTTATAGGCGCTCACAGTTCTGCTGCAATTGAAATTCAGCCACGTGCGCGTGATTGGTGTTAATCCCAGAGGCTGTAGGCAGTGTCCCTCTTGCACTGCCAAACACAGCACATAGCTCACGCCAAGTTCACGCGTTCAAATGTTCACGGATCACAAGTTCAAGTCCGCATTTCCTTTTCCAATTTATCGGAATCTTCGTCCAGTTCTGCTTTCCCAAATACCCCGACTAGGATATCCTCGTGTTCAACCAGTCCTCCTGTTACGCAAGTGCTGGATTTACTCATCTGGTGTCAATGAACTTTTGGATCGATGCTGTGCTTGTCTGGCACTTCCAGAAGTGTAATGCGCTACGCAGCCTTGCGACCTGTGCGCCTTGGGTTCCGGGCCCTTTCCCAATCAAGTTCACATGTTTCTCCATTTTGTCGTTGTGACAGGCCTTCTAAAAGAACATTCGAAAATTCGGAGGCTGGGTAATGTTGAGTCTTCAATGGGACGTCCGTGAACAAGTTAAGGATCATGGTTTACACCTTTTGCTTGAACCGATCTGTTCCTTGGCTTTCGGTCTTTCTTGGTAGATAAACTGGTGTGCAGGTAAAACGAAGCTGTGACGATATATACCTTGTCCATTGTTTTACTCGCCCTTTCCTCCTCATAGGTGTCACTATTTTTCACCATGTCGACAATACCCAATCCAAAACAGTGAGTCATCAACGGACAGCACCACAGCACCCAGTTTGATTATAACTACAGTCACTACCACCAATTATCGTACTCTTACCCAACACCTCGCGTACTTGGGTCACCTAGCTTTTGGTCCAACCAGCACCTGTCTTCGTCTTACCAGTCAACGTCCTCTTTGCCCCGATTCATGCCAAGCAGTTCACTTGTAAGTCTACAATTTCCCGTCACTGTTACGTGACTTAACAACCCCTACTAGCCGAATGGCTCTCAGGCTGGTCGTTTAGCCATGTCTGGCAATGACCAACCCGACCACCCCCCCTACCCCCTTCATACCCATTCTCAGTCGAACATATCTTCGCCTTACCTGTCAGCGTCTTCCGTCCCCCCAGTGCCAAACAATTCCATGGTAAGTCTCATAAATTTCAGATTACGGCAATATGCCCAACAAAATCCCACTAGCCAAGCGGTTCTCAGGGTGGTCGTCTAATAATTTCTAGTGATGGCACAACCAACCATCCCTCCTACACTCTCAATACCAACACCCAGCCAAACCAGGATTTCTTTTGGTCACCTGCTCCCAACGGATTCGATCCAAGCCTCAACCTTGGACCAGCTGTCCCACTTCAATACGATAATGAGGTCTGGACCCAATCCTATACCCCATCAAGCGAATCTCTACGGGACCTTCCCGCGTATCCAAGAACGCAGAACTATCCCCAGGCTCCTCCGCCACAAATGCCTACCTACCCATCGCAAAGCTCTACCTATACGGCAACGAGTCCTACGTATTCGGGGCAAAGTCCCACATTTTCGGGGCCAAGCACTACGTACTCAGGACAAAGCCCCAACTATTCTCATCCCCAGCCGCAGACACCAATCAACCAAACGTCGGCTGGTTCCAACGAGCAGCTCTCACCATCCTACACCTCTTCTACCCCTACAACCCCCGCAAGTTCCAGTTCTTTTGCGTCGACAAGCGCCCTGAATATTCAACCTTCCTTGCAACCTGTGCGTTACTTTCGCCTTGGTCTTGGGGGCTGAGGGACATTGACCAACTTTTTTTTTACAAAAAATACAGAATTCCGGGAAGAGATTGTACAGCCATCGCGAACAACTAGAATTTTTTCGCGCAGTCCTAGACTTCCCGATGCGCGCTTATGGCCCATTTGTCCCCCAACCAATGTACAAGCCTCATACGAACAGCGACCGAAAGCGCTACGTGGAAGAAATTGAGCTTGAAGCTCCCATCTACTTCTCCATGGATCACCCCTCTGAATTCGGAATCCTCTTATCTGATGCCCTTCATTCCCGCGTCAAGAGACTTCAGAATCGTGATCAATTAGTCTTTGAGGGTCGCGGCCCAAGTGTTTCCATTCGGCTCGAGGTATGCGGGTTATACGATTTAGAAACGTGATTTGCTCACCGTTGTCTGTCTTAGTGGCCTGGATATCGTCAATGGAGCAGGCAGATACCGACCAAGGACTTTCGTACCCCCCCTGGTCCTATCACCATTGCCAAGCTGGCTAAAAACGTGGCCAAGTGCGTTCAACGTTTTATCGAGGTAGGTTTCAGTGTTCTTGATCTGTATATTATTTTAAATTCAAACCTTTACGCAGGAAAGAAAAAATCAGAGCCTCGAGGATGACAGCGATCCACGCTGGAAAGTTGGTACTGGTGCCAACCACATCAAATTAGAAGATCTCGTCCTTGTTAGCATTCATCACGTATCCCTGGGTAGCTGGCAACCGCAATTACGGCTCAATCGTCAACTGCCCCCATCATCATAGCGAGGATCGTTTGCGTTGTCTAACTCCGCTTGCCCGCGAATATCGTCGCCAGGTCTCGATGACAACTGGCGGTGATGATTTGGGTGTTCCACCTCGTGTCTGAGAATTCTGTGCTTAACTATTCCTATATTACGGCTGCTACTGGAGTGAAAACCGATACCCCTTCTCGTAATATGGCAGCGAACATTCCTGTGTCTTTTGAGAATTTAGAAACCTTATAGGCATCCTTAAGCCCTCAATTAAGAAACATTTTATAAGGAAAGTGTAGACCTATGGTGGTCATGAGATACTACAAGGTTTATTGGTCACAAGGATGATGATACAAAGGGTCGTGGTCAACCCGATTACTTAAACGACGAAGCGGCACAGAGAAGATCTCCACTGGTAATTTGGAAATATATATGGAAGAAAGAAAAGAGAGGAATTGACGAAATCAAATACTATCTCATGATCGCAAAATTGGGTTCAACGACTCTGCGGTTTGCACAGTCCAAGCCTCAACTTCATTCAGTGGTAACTTCTGCCATTCTTCGCAAACCTGTCTGAAATTCAGAACCTTGAATCTTAAATGAAAAAGTTTGCATACGTCGTCAAGGCTATCCAAGATCTCCAATGCGCATGCGTTCGCCTCATCAGTTGCCTTCACATTTTCATCCAGCTGAACCTGTATTAAGCTATTGTTGTCTTTGGCCTAGACGCGTTTTTTCTGTGGTTGGTTGACTCATACTGATAATCAAACGAATTGGCACGCGCCTTCGCCAATCGCTCGCGTAATCTTTTGACCTCGGCGTCTAAGATTGGTATTGTTCTGGCGCATACGGCGACGCGGGGTTCGAGATCCTCCTTCCAAACGTCTTTCCCAAGTTCTTCGTGGGTCTTCCTCTCCTTGGCGTCTGTTACAAGTTTGTGTAGAACATCAATATTCTCCTGCACATTGTAGTCCTTGAAGAGTTTATCAAGGTCTCTCTGTTGAATGAATGTGAACCGTGTTGCGGCAAGTCTTCTGGTACAACAACGCACATACAAAATTTTGGGCCTCTATGTAGTCTGATATGCTGTTAAACGTTGCTGAAGAACCGTTCTTGTCTTCTTCAACGTAGAGTGGAAAGCATTCTGAGAAATCCTCGAACCTAAGTAGCAAAGTTAGAGGCGTCGAAATAATTGGAATAATTACCTACGACCACTTGTGCGCCGATCTCTGTACTGCAAGCTGGAGTGCAGAGTGAAAGTGCGTCCAACGTCGACTGCCAGATTGATTGAACATGAGCGCGATATTTACTGATGTTTACCAATTCAAGTCGCGTTGTGTGACGTAACTTTGTGTGTGACCCGTGCGTGTGACAAGTATCATTATGGATGCTGCTCGCGATGAGGAAGCTGGTCTACCTGAAAATGCGCAAGCACAACAGCCACGTAGTTCAGTGCCTTCATTTCTCTTTATCAGTTTCTTGCTGTTCATGCTCACAAGCCATAATGGTGATGAATTTCTCGCACGACACCAATACCAGGATGCACTTCGATCCCTCTCATACCAACTCTCCAATTACACAGCGTGGATGAATGGGACTGCCTCAAACTTTTCTGTGGTTGGTCTAAATTTACGCCTCAAGACTCTTGTACTGATTCAACTGCAGCCGTTACGAGATGTCACTTTGTCGCCCCTCCTGGATGCATTCTATACGCAAGGTGGCATCGTCGACCCGGCAAATTATGCTTACTATTCAAATCTCACTGGATTTGTACACGCGAAGACACAGTTTCATAATATTACTCCATCGGCTCTGGCAGAGAGCGACACACTGAAATGGCGCCCCTTGGCGGAAGCCTACATAGCGGACACAAACATGACAGGGCTTCAAGAAAGACTGGGGTCTTGGAACTGGACAGCCTGCAACAAGCTGGCGTTTAGCGTAGTGGAAAAGAATTCACCTACAACAGCTGCTAGTCAAATTGCTTTGGTCCATGTGTGTAGCGAGACGTTTGCGCATCTAATCACGACCACTCATTCAATTCTCAGGGGAAGATAGAGCTGACAGATGCTTTGACATTGGATGACTTTCGCTTGGAATTTGAGGGGGTTCATTTCCTTGCAAATGGTACAATCTATGGGTTCGCAGCTCCAGGAGGGTATGTTGTTGTTTTTATGGATCACTTCCTCTCCAGATGTCTTTTTCTAGAGGCCACATCGACATAAGACTGCTCCCTTCCCTCGTTCCAGAGTCTGCAAGAAATGAAACTGCACCAATTATTGAACCGGAACTCAAGGCGCGAATCAATAAGCTCAGAAATCTGATTGATGCTGGCGTTGTTGAGCAGGAAACCTCCGGTGGTCCGTTTATTCAAAACTTCTCTTGTTTAGGTCCCCCTCAGCTTGCTAAACTCCCACTCAACAGATGAATCCCCGAAATCGGCTTGTTCCTTCACATTTCATGGTCAAATAAACCCGGTAGCCGTTCCAGAACAGCTAATGAAAGAGTTGGAAGAAGAAATTCAAAATCCAACGGGTATCTCGACCGTCATCCCACCTAAACTTTCTGTTAATGGTGTGCTGGTGAGCAAGGAATGTGGTCTGTTGTACGTCATCACGGACTCGGAAGGCCTCAGGTCTGTTTTGAAATCGATATTTCTTGACGCTGAAATGAACGAATTTGTTCAGTTCATCCGCTTTCTTCCGCAAGGTCACTACATGTAAGTCCCACCGACCCCTGTAGGTGTGGTGCTCATTTCTTTAGATGCTGGATTGTCTGGTTTGGTCTATCTTGCAATCTTGTCCCTCTTCGCTCGTCAGGTAGAGCGGAGCCGCACGCCCTCAGGCATCTCCCGTGTTTCGCGTTGGACGTTTTTAGCCCAATCTACTATGGACTCGGTATCGTTTGCAGGCCACATCACCTTTGCTATACTCGCGGAAGGCAGACCCTCTTTGACACTTATTGCTCCAGCTTTCTTAGCGTGTGCTTTATTTATTCAGCAAGCCGTATGCCATCTCTCGCAAACCGTGTTCCTCCAGATTGATTGGTGTTTATTTAGCAATTCTTTACCCTTGTGAATTCTATCCAAGGATCAGAGAACTTTTCCCCTCCATCTCAGCCGGCACCCGCTGCCTTGCCAGCTGCCCCTCCCATCGATGCCGTGCCTCCAGTAGCCGCCATGCCGAATCCGCTCCCTCAACCAATTCCTGCCGCAACTCAGTCTTCCTTTTTTGCTTTCTTCATCCATCACGCTCGTACTGATCCTCAAGCTAGACTCTGTATGTATATTCAAATGTATGGCCCTCCGCAGCTCATTTTTGCATCCAGATATTACCCTTTTCATTTTCTTGACACTGATAGTCCGGGTTATACTTTCGCCAACTCTATCAATGATATTTGTCGCTATCACGTACTCCTCTATCTGGCTTCCGCAGATTATTAGAACTGCCCGTCGTGGACGTCCCAGTGGCTTGGCGAAGGAGTATATAATTGGGACGACCATCTGCCGCCTTTTCAACGCACTTTGTGAGTGATCAGAAACTCGCGTAACACGTTTATTGACATGCTCAAGATTTCTTGGCTTGTCCAAGAAATGTATTGGAAGTCGAACCCCGCTGTAGGTCCTTATCTTCTGACAGTTCTCCTCTCTCCTTAAACCTCTAAAAGCTTGGTCGTATATTTTGGCTGCATTTGTCGTTCTTCAAGCACTTGTACTAATGCTGCAAGACACCTTTGGCCCGTCCTTCTTCCTTCCAAGACGGGTTCGTTTCTTGTCCCTTGTCGTTCTTACAGTTGACTAAGACATGTCCTCAGTTTACTGTAGCGCAGCTGTATGACTATCACCCTCCAATGCCACTTCCAGACTTTGAATCCCCAGAACAATCTTTGGGAGATTGTTCTATCTGCATGGAAGATATCATCATTACTTCGCCATTACGGCGACGTTCCAAATCACTAGATGCAAGGGGGGACTGGGAAGAAAAAGGGAACACTGCAGCTGGACGGAAAGGAAAGGGAGGTTTGTTCAATGCGATGCACATGGGAGTTGGGGGAGTTGCGGCGAGGAAAAGTTACAGTCTTGCTCCTTGCCATCACTTATTTGTGAGTCGTTTCTTAACTTCGCAAGTAAACTGACCCCTTGCTACCTCTACCTCTATCAGCATACAGATTGCCTTGAAAAGGTACGCTATTGCACTTTCATGATTTATGACACTTGTTAATCGTTTTGTATCATTCACCAGTGGCTGGCTATCAAGGTAAATTGCTCTAGTTCAATGCAGGTGCCTTAGCTTAATTTCAACTGACACAGAACATCTGTCCTCAATGTCGTCGGCCGTTACCACCGCTCTAGATGAGGGATATTTCAGCTCCTCTGTACACCATTGCAATCAAGTTCGGACTCCTGGCATGTACTCGAGTACTATATCATTAATGGAATATATAATGTGTAATTTTCTTCAGAGAGTTGAATCAGAAGGTTCGGCTTTTTGGTTTTGGGAAGGTGGCAACACCAGGAAATTGGTGGGTGCGGTGCGGATGACTCGGAGCGCGCATCGGTCGGTGTTTCTCAATCGGTGTTTTTCAGTGCATTGTGCATCGTAATAATTGGAGCTCTCGACTTTTTCTAGAATGTGGGGTAGCTTGCGATGGCACGCAATCATAGTTATTTATAGATGACAGTCGATCATAAGAACAAACACGAGTGCCCCTTTCCTCGCCCTTTCAACCAGCCCCATACATAACTACCACAGTGACATGAGTGAACCATTGGATAAGCCAATCGAGACAATTCACCCCGATAACCTGCCCGAGGCAACGAAGGATGACTTTGCAAATGCCCTCGTCCAGGTCGTCGAGCACTCAGACACTAATCACGACGTTTCGCACCACATTCATCTCCCCTTTCGCGAGGTCGCGAAGATGCGGTGGATAACCAAGTTGATTCCAGGAATTGAGAAGCTTGCCGCGGAGTATCACATTGGTAACTTTGTAGCTCTACGGGGGAAGAACGAGGACTTCTTCGAGTCCATGCCGTTGTATACCAGGTAAGTGGACGCGTAGAGAGATTATGGCACCTGGAGCTAACTAGAAGAAATCAGGATCGGAATGCACCTTTTATTTTATGGTAAAGAACAGGTGAAGATACTGGGAACGAAATCTGTTGAGACTTTCCTGCGCGATCAGACTGAGAAGGTGGGGGTGGCATAGAGTTCGCCTCCTCCCATTGATATATTTTGACGTTTTGAATAGCAAGGTAGAACCTTTGACAGCCCAAAGTCTGTCGCGTCAATCCCTTCATTTGTGAAGACATATGCTATCCAGACGGATGAGCTGCTTCAGCCAGATCTTACAAAATATAAGAACTTCAATGATTTCTTCGCCCGGTTCGTATTAGTCGGTTTCGCCTTCTCACTCTTGTGGAACGGCATTCAACTAACGAACAGGAAACTCCTCCCGGACGCCCGGCCAGTCGAGAACAAGGAAGATCCGCTCAGAATCTGCAGCGCAGCTGATTCTCGCCTCACAGTATACCAAACCGTGGATCTTGCACGCCAGTTCTGGTAAGGCCGACGTTTAATCTCCAGGCCCCGTTGATCCTAAATGGAAATGGTTAGGATCAAAGGCTCCGAATTCAACATCCCAAATCTCCTAAATGTTCCAGCTGATTCTCCGAAAGTCGCACCCTTTCGCGACGCGAGTCTCGCCATCTTCCGCCTTGCCCCAGCGGATTATCATCGTTTTCATTCTCCCATTGATGGCGTTGTTGGAGAGATTGATCATGTGCCAGGCCAGTTTTACACAGGTAGGTGGGCTTTTCGTGGTCTTTGCCGAAGTTGAACCTGATGAACTATCCTGTTGATAGTCAACCCTCAAGCCGTTAATGAGAAGGGGTTCAACGTGTTCACTGCTAACTCCCGCTCGGTTCTGTATATGACCCACGTCGAGACGGGCCTCCCTGTTGCCTTCGTGGCTATTGGAGCGCTTCTAGTAGGAAGCATCAAGTGGACAGGGGGGAATGAGAAGGGTTCAACCGTTAAACGCGGAGAGGAGCTTGGGTAACATATCTTCTTTGCGTGAACATTCACCCCTTCACGCTTGTTGGCAGATATTTTGCGTATGGGGGAAGTACCGTTGTCACCGTTTACCCGAAAGGCGTCATAAAGTGAGGAGACGCTCATTTCACAATTTTGATCTGGGAGCCAAATTGACTCTTCCTTGTAGGTTCGACCAGGATCTGGTTGACAACTCCAAAAGACCCATCGAAACATATGTCAAGGCGGGTCAATTCCTTGGCCAATTTGCCAATGCTGATGGCAGTACTTCTTGTTAGGTTGGATACTCGATCGGAAAGACACCTTCTAACCTGGCGAAATACTTCAGCAAGAAATTTCGCTCAGCGGTGAAGAAGATCTCGACTAGCTGAAAGGGATGGAAAGATGAGTGAAACAGTTAATATATAAACGTCTGCACAAAAGCCTTTCCATGTTATGATTTCTAATGCGCAATACCATTGGTGATAGGATACTGCCTTCTCCAGTTGACCAACATCTCCACGCTTATCATTTTGAGGCCCCACCGATCTGCGAACGCTCTGCAATCATCTCTTCTTGCCATAGTGCCTTGCGCGTCGTCGTTTACTAGCTCGCAAAGAACGCCAGCTGGAGGTTGACCAGTAAGGAGACAGAGATCGACACCGCTTTCTGTGTGGCCTTGTCGTGTGAGCACCCCTCCCTCTCGTGAACGTAGCGGCACCATATGCCCAGGACGGGTGAAATCATCTGGTTTAGAAGCAGGTGAGGCCAACGCTCGGGCCGTTAAGGCGCGGTCATGGGCGGATATTCCAGTTGATGTTCCTAGACCCAACAGTAAGTTCCAAGTGAAGTGAAGGAGAATTATGATATGGGGTACCATGTTTTAAATCTACTGTGACAGTGTACGCCGTCCGATGGCGCTCTTGGTTCTGTGGAACCATCATAGGGATTTCCAGGGTCTCTAGCCGATTTGCGGGTAATGCAATGCAGATGTACCCACTGCCAGAAATATTCACATGTCAGCCGAGCACAACGCCGAGTAATTTGAGACGACACCTTGTATGCTTGATCATCCAAGCCATCTTTTCCGTAGTGCATTGGCTGGCTGAGATAATGAGATCACCCTCATTTTCCCTTTTCTCATCGTCCATGACGACAAGAAACTCCCCAGCGGAAAAGCTGGCAAGAGCTTCTTCGATTGGATCAAACGCAAACGATGTGCGTTTGGGTGGGTTGGGTATCTGGATCGGCCGCCATGTCGCCGTGGTAGACTTAAGGGGGGCTGAAAAGGAGTTGGACTTGGGGGTAGATGCGACGGGTGCCATTAGACACTAATCATTGTGAATGCGCTTTATAATAAAAGCGAAAAATCCGTGACACAGTAGTAAGCCGGGTAGCTAAGTGTTTGTTTTTATTTATATTTTCTCTACAACTACGGGCCGAAAAATGTGCGTAACCGGATTGGTACGGAAGGAGCCGGTTGAATGCCACAAAATTTCGACAGGCGCTGTTCACTTTTTGGTCACTTCGTTCTTCTCCGTCATCTCGACAGAGCCACCACCGTTCCCCTTCATCCCTTCTTTCTTTCTTCCCACCACATCCTTAGAATTCTAATGGCCGTCTCTCCCTCTGGTAAATGGGACGCTAGGTATTACCAATTTCCCTCTTTTTCCAGCATGAATCTCAATATTTTCAAGGTATCTCGGCCCTGTTCCTCACGACTTCTCGTACTACAGCAAATGCATGCTTGGCGGCATTCTTGCTTGTGGTGTCACTCACGCCGGTATCACTCCTCTCGATGTTGCAAAATGTAATATGCAGGCGAGTCCAAAATTCACCCGGTTTTATTCTTCCTGACCTTTCTTCTGCTCAGGTCAACCCTAAGAAATACACTGGTCTCGGGGTGGGGTTGAGGACCCTTGTCGCTGAAGAGGGTGCCAACGGTATCTGGAAAGGCTTCGGACCTACCTTCGTCGGCTACTCTCTTCAAGGAATGTTCAAGTATGGTCTCTATGAGATTTTCAAGGATTACTACATGAACCTCGCCGGCGAAGAATTGACCGAGAAATACAAGCCTGCCATCTGGCTTGCTGGTTCCGCCTCTGCCGAAGTCTTCGCCGATATCGCTCTGTGCCCCCTCGAAATGACAAAAGTCAAGATTCAAACCAGTCAAAACGCCTCTTTCCCTATCGGTTTCGGCGCTGCTCTCGCTGAGATGAGGAGAACAAAGGCTGAAACCCGTTTCCCCTTCGGCTCCCTCGTTCCTCTATGGTCTCGTCAGGTAATACCCATCCTCTCTCTTTTTGACCCTCGATCTAAAAATTACTTCAGATACCTTATACCATGGCCAAATTCTTCTTCTTCGAAAAAATTGTCTCAATCTTCTACACCCACGTCTTCACCGAACCCAAAGATTCTTATGCCAAGACCACCCAGCTTGGCGTTACGTTCGCGTCAGGTTACTTGGCTGGTGTTGTCTGCGCCATCGTTTCACATCCCGCCGACTCCCTTGTTTCCCTCCTCGGAAAGGCAGAAAACAAGGGTAAATCAATCGGCACCATTGCCAACGAGGTGGGCTTCGCGTCTCTTGCCACGAAGGGTCTCGGCACCAGGGTTATCATGATTGGTATGTCTTCTTCCACCGTCAGCTACGTCCACATCGCTCATTCCTTTTAGGTACTTTAACTGGCTTCCAATGGTGGATCTATGATTCATTCAAATCGGTTATGGGAATGGGCACCACTGGTGGAAAGTAATCAATCGTTCCCGGTAGACAGATTGGTTGATGTTGGTCATTGGTGAGTTGGATGTAACGGTTGAATCCAACTTTCGTGATCATGAAAATAGGATTCCATACGACGCTGTTAAATTGGACGCTATAGACCTTCGTATTTAGAATGGAAATTCCGTTTAATTTTTGATATTATATAAGCGCCAATAATGGTTTGCGGGCTATGCAAGCTATGCAACCGCTATGCGTCGCGGGTGTACAAGCCTATATTACTCGCCGCAGTCCAGAGAAGCCTCAGCATACCTTTAGAATTTGTAGCTACGTCGGCATACGATGAGCTTGGACCAGAACCTCTTCACTCTTCACCTCACCCAACACAAGGATCATCCTCATGTCGTGGACCTTGTCGACCCATCTGGCGTTGTCCACTATCGGAAACAGAGAATACTTGGCATTCCAGAATATAAAGCAGAGGTGTACGGTACGTGTTTATATTGGTCATTGAACGCACCAGAAATTAAGCTATCGTCGAAGATCCGATGTCAGAATCCTTGCTTATAACAGCATCTGCCCCGTCGGCGACAAGTAAAGCAAAGATTTTGGAACTCTGCAATCCGACTTTGGTCGTAGAAATCAAGTACACAGGTACTCTTTCCTTCAAGTGGGGGTTCAAGTGGGAAGAGTGTGTTTATCCATTTATTGCTTCGAGCAAAGATTTACAACTCCATCAATAACAGCCACGAATTCGAATGGAAGCGCGAACAATGCTTCTTGCTTCGGAAGCCAGACCCTCCCGTTCTTGTTGCAATTACAAAAGAGACCACTGGTCGCTTGAAGAGCACATCGGTACAAATTCTGGATTACAACTTGAATCGGTGAGGCTCCCACCATATGCATTTACCATAGCTAACTCCTATCCCTATGCAAACAGATTCGATATCGACGACCGGAAGGGTCTAGAGATTGTCATTTTAACTGCTCTACTCACCTTCCAGGATGCCAACGAGACCCTTCATACCCCAGAGGGATCGCATGAGTCAACGCCAGCATTGTCAAGGAAAGTATCCGGAGTCGCCCCTGTTCCCCATCCCGTTGTAATGACGATGGACGATCGACCACCGATGCCACCGCCAAAACCCGCACCAAAAACTGGGATTGATAGGATTGCTGAGTTGCAAGCCATCAAGGGAGACTACAATGAGATAACAATCGATGATGAAGGAAGTGTCCAGGATTATGCCCAATATTGTAGTAATCTTCTTCAGGTGCGGTTTTTGTTTTTCCGTACTACAATAATGCTGATATATATTGTAGGATGATGCCATGCTGTTCATCACTGTCAAGTCTGACGAAGCTGAACATGTACCCAAAGTTCTTCAAGTTGTAGAAGAAACGAAGCGTATTCGTCACAAAGCCGGTTCGTTGTTTCCTGAATTTTCGATTCCTACTTGAAACTCAAAACTGACACACTTTAGGGCTATCCGAAGAAGAAGAATTACATCAATATGTGCTTTATGATACCATACAATCAAAGAAAGGTCCAAGACGCATCAACCTTGACGATGATGGCAAGAACAAGAACAAGTACACCCCGCCAAATAGCCTCACCATCCATTTAAGCAAGATTTCGATGCCGGAGCTACAGCCAAAAGCTAGCACCCCACAGGACAAAACCACCAAAGATGGGAAAAAGGGTTGGTGGAATTGATATCTTACCAAATACCCCTGGTCCCTGATTGACCTATTCGAACCTCACTTTTCCTCCTCTTGCGGCTGTACACACCAGTCCGACCACCAGCAGCGTCTCCTCGACCAGTGCCCCCTCCCCCCAGGTCATCCTCGCCACCAGCATCGTCGTCTCGACCTGGCAAACTCGTTAGGCCTGGCCGATCACCCCCCTCTTCTAGCCAAGGCAAAAATCTGCCAGGCAAAACTGAGCGCCCCTCGCCTCCTCCTTCCGTCCAACCCACGAAACCAAACTCACGAATCCCTAACTCTCACACTCCCAGTTCATCAACACCCCTCTTCACACCCTCCGTTCTTTCGACCCCAGGTCCTTCCAGAACGGGCATTGTACCAACATCATACGTTCCTTATCGGTCGGTGGGAGACCATCCACCTCGGGAAATACCAGAGCCTCCTCCATCCCAAACCCAGCAGCAACCGGCTGCCACTCCTGCTGGCAAACCATCAACGTTATCTGGAATTTTTGATATTTTGTATGGACGGTAGTGTGTGTCTAATGGAAGACAAGACTAACATTGGACTTAGTGGACCTTTTTCCTCTCGATATCCCACTGTACAGTTACTACTAATCATAAAAATTGGGTTTGAACGTTGTTTGGCTGGGCAGCGAAGTATTTTAAATCAGCTCGCACCCAAGTACATCCTAGAATGTAATGGGGCTGCCACCATGTCTGCCATAATCACCGATCCTCCATTTGCCATCTAAGCAAGATCACTACCAACAGTTTCCAATGACACGCTTGCCACTGCGGTCATAACTCCCGGCGATGCGTCTCCGGCTACTTGGCCTCTCAGTCCCTTTATGATATTCTCGCCAAGAGGCGTCGGAATGGTTTATCGACCATGCGCACGGTAGTACCGTGGTTACCTATGAAACCCTGCCTCTGATGAAATATTACTTGGCATGTTGTTGGTGCTGTTGACCGAACAGCGCCAACATCGCACTTGTGTAGTATGCACATACATCAAACAACATCGATTGGAATTACATAGTGAGATATGCTAAATAGCTAAATACTGATCATTGATGAGGAAGGAATGCTAGTCATGTCACGGGAAGCAAGCGAAGGTCGAAGAAAAGTGTCCACAAAGCACGAATATACAGTAGCGCCGTAAATACAAATCTAACATGCGCAGTAACGGGTCAAAAGAACTTGAAGCCAATCTCTCTCAAAGTCGGAGAACAGGCGGTCTATGGGAAAGAGACGACGACTTGGCCAGCGACGGAGTGCGTGTATGGTGCTTTGGACCAGTGTTCGCTCGTGAACGAGGGCCTATGGGGCCACCTAGTGGTGATCGCACCGCTGACAATGGGCGATTAGCAGTAGCAGGATCAGGGCTACTGGGCAGCGACAAGCTCTGCGACACTGATGAGGGAAGTGTAGGCAACGAAGGGCGTCGACCGTCAATAATTGGAGGTGTTATTGAACGAGTGTTGGGTATTGATGGGAGACGGCGGATCGGCGTTGTGGACCTCGACGGCTGTGATTCGCTGGTAGAGGGACCAGCCCTAGCTGGTGTAGTAGATGTTGATGGGGCTAGAAGGGAGTAGGCGGGGGATGGAGACCTAGGGTAGCTCGGTGGAGCCGATGGTGTGAGAACATTTTCAAAAGAGGGTCGTCGAGAATGTGATGCGTCAGATTCTATTGATGGCCTGCGAGAATCTGGCGCGTTAGTTTCCAACGACGGTCTGAGAAATTGTGATGGATCAGCTTCCACTGATGGGCGCCGTAAGTGCAAAGGCTCGGTAGGGAGAGGCTTAGGGAGGGATAGCGACGACGAGGCACGTGAAAGACCTGGGGGCGTCGTTGGTCTTTCAATTACCTTCTCAGGTTCTGCATTCGGAGGGGGAACGGAAGAGCCTCGTTTTGGAACGTCGAAAGCGATTTTGGAGTTAGGGCTAACGAGAGAGGATGCGCGACGTGGTGAGACCCCGGGATAAATGCCATACCACTCGAGGAAGCTGAGGGTAGCTGAGGCGGAGTAGATGGTGATGGGTGAGGGCGATATGATATCTGGACGGGCGCCGACCGTGGTTTGGACGCGAAGAGGAGACATCGTGCTGGAAGCTGTCGTCGCGCTGCTCCCCGTTGAAGGGGGAGAGAGCGCCGGTGAGTGTGACGACCCAGGCTCCAAAATTTTCGTCATCTGTTTCTGTAGGTCTTTGCTGAACCTGTCACCCGATTGTTCGAAGAGTGCTGCTAGTGAGATGGGTCGCACACTGCGTCTCATACCCTTAAGCTGCAAACTTTTGGGAATCGCAGAGACCGGGGTTTGCATCCACCTGACTTTTTCGGGGAAATCGTCATCATAGTGAGGCCCCATAGCAGCGTCGGGAAGCCCAGCGCTGTTCGCTCTGAACTTGTCAATCTCCTCCTGAAACCATGCCATAGGATCTCCTCCAATACCGTCCAACTCCAAAGCTCCATCCTCCCATGAGCGGGGATCATTAAAGATCCTTTCTGCAAGGGCGCTCCCTGGAAGACCTCCCACCGAGGTTGGCAGTGGAGAGATCAAGGGCGAGTCCAAGACATCTAGGTCGGGGTAGTTTGCTCTGAACATCAGTGCTATGTCGATGGATAGAGGGTAACAGTGCCAGACTGTTGATTGCCTTGAGAAAAGATAAAGCCGTCAAGGACAGGGTTAGTAAGGAACCAGCCTATAAGTATCTTGGAAAAACAATCCATGTGATCATCGCCATTATTCGCGGAACAAACTTGGACCAAACAACAGGGATCAAACGAGGCTGTGCCGCATCTCGTCCATTTTAAGAAACTTCCTGTCCTTTTCGGGAATAGCAACAATCTGCAACATCTGTCAGCCCCACTCTGGCAACATACCAACAATCTACGGATGACGCTCTCAACTTCTCGACCAACTCACCCTACACGAGGACCCTTCAGTAAAGTAACAATCAGTGAAACGATGAACCAGTGTCAACATGTAACACGCCACACAGCCTTCCGCGTTCGCCGACATCAGCAGCCTAATTCGTAGGGCTCAGTCCAAATTCCGAGCGCTACAGCTCCAAGGTGTTTCGTCAATAATGCGTCTCCGTTCCATACCATCGCGCAGCGCTATAGCGCTTTGTTTTGTAGAATGCACACAACTTCCCCATTGTAATGTGGGTCCTCCAAGATCTTTTCTTGAGCTCAAGGGAGAACTATCGCGGAAACACGGATCCGGAACAACAAACCCGTGTATCCCCTCCTCCTTTTGGGCTTGATTCATCGCACACAACACGTCAACAATAGTAGGCGAGATATACATGGAGTGGAGCAAATGAGGTATGGTGTTTAACCTCTTCTTCTCATGTGTACTATGTACAGGGGTTGTAGGTGGATGTATGTAGGTGGACAAAAAATTAGACTATCCCTGGCAGCATACTAAGGACAACTGACCTGTCATTGTGACGCAAATGGGTACTTAACGAGTCAACTTCTCTGCGGACCCTCAAAAAGTGACTGTGCCACCTTGTGAGGACCCGTGAATTTTGACCTACATCACGTTGAAAAGATAGGTTGACTTTCGACCTTTTTTACCTGCATAGTGAGATCAACCCCGACTCGTCAGCTTTTCACACCTGTGTTGTCTCTTCACAATTAAACACAAGTACATACTCTGTAATCGGATTACGAACGCTCACCAACATTCGACCTGGTTCTAGTACAATAAGTAAGGAAGTTTAGACGCCTACGGATGCCTGAATGACAGGCATTGGTGCCTACTGTTGTCCGGATAAAAATTGGCAAAACCTGGGACGATCTCGGCCGCTTTCTGTCAAATTGATAAAATGGAAGATAACGCGGATCTGGGAAGGAAGTGGAGTAGAAAAACCTTTTTTTGCGAATATCCATTTTTTTGGCGTAGAAGTATTGTGCTCGCCGTCGGAGGTGTCCGATGCTCGGGGTTCAGAAATATCAAACCCTGAACAAACATAGAACGGAAAGTTACCCAATGATCGTGAACTGCCATCAGTCGGTGATGCAATGGGAGCAGGGCGGACGAGGAACTGTCACCCTGGCAAGGCAGGAGTCGTGTCGTAACAGCGAGTACGATGTTGTGGGTATGACAAGCTGGTTGGCTTTGTGGTGACGAACACGATGAAATCCCCATCGTAGAAGACACATCTTCGAATTCGTCTGGCACATAATTCTGTTAGTTGGTTTATCAAGATGACGCAACTGAGCAATCTTAGAGAATCTAATGGTCAACTTGAAGGAGACCTTTGCGTCGGTCCGAAATTAAGACAGCAACAACTCAGCTTGACGCGAGCAAGGAAAACATCTGATCAATGGTTCGATGGAACGATAGAGGTACGTGGTTCATCTCCTTTCAAACTTTTCCCTTGCCTTTTGATTTCGTCTCACGTCTTCATCCTTCAATTTGGTATGAAGAGCCGTAAAAACATCGCGTGCGTAGTGCTCCCCTCTCTGGAGCAATCAAGTTAGCAACCAACGGCACTCCAGAAGAAGGATGCATACGTTGACAAGATCTTTGATTTGTTCAAGGGTCAGCTCGCCGGGGCCAAGCATGCGCATACCCTGCACCCTCGGCTTTTCCGACGGGGGGAAGGAATAGATCAGTAAGATTTTCAGCGGGGCGGCGGCCTCTTCTCGCAAAATGGCGTCTAGGAAATGCACAGGGGGAACCTATAATTAAGAGCATCAGTAAATCAACCCTTGTATGAGCTCCACAACACGCACCAAATTGAGAGTGATGCACACAGGCCATATATCTCTCCCGTCCAACACCTCTCCCTCGTCCCAATAATCAGGAAGCTCAAAATCAGTCGCGTGTTGAATCTGCCGTGTATCAAACCCGCTGGGGGCCTCTTCATCAATGTCCATATCACCCGATCCACCCACTTTGCCAACGGCAGCGGATAGACCAGCTGATCCAGGAACACCTTTCCTCGCTTTGTACTCGACAGCCCTCGTCCGTGGAATTTTGGTATCCCATAGGGCCGCTCTAGCTGCCATGAACAAGGCATCGTAAATGTTTCCAGAATCTGCCAAAACGATGAGGTCTAGATTGAGTAGCCAAGATTTCTTGCCAGGTAGAATTCGGAGATTCTTTGGGTGTAGCGATGGATGGGATAGTGTTTGGTGAACTATTGTCGTCATGTCATACTGTAAGTCCTCCAAAGCCGCCGTGGCGAGCTGGGGATATGCTGCTGGAGAACTGCCTTGGGAATTAAGTCTATACCTGTGGGAGCGATGATGGATTGAAAGACCTACCAAGATACTGTGCAGACGACGCGTCCAGCATCAACCCCTCCTTCTTCTACGCTTTCGACCTCAACTTTCGCAGCTGCTAAGACTTCTGTTCCCCCAGACCCGTCGTGGGGGTCCTGTCCAATGCTGATACGTGCGCTACCATTCGCCAGCGGTGCAATGCCCGTTTCCAGAGCTACAGATCTAAAATCATGTAGAGAACGTCCATCTGTTCGCAAAGGAGGATCTGATAGTAGAGCGGTCTGAATATAAGACTGCTCTGCCTTTGATATAGACGTTGTTGCCATGAAAAAGTTTTGGTAATCTTATCTAGAGTCGTGACTGAGCCGCTTGGGTAAAATCGGCTGGTTTAGCACACGTGACCAAGTCCTCTTCTCCAAGCACTTTCATCGGCTTCTGTTCACTCACCATGCTTCAGGTCCAACGGATAGCACAAAAGGTATTAAGCCTGTTGTCGCTTTCCATGGCAAAGGTGAACTCAATATTTCTCATATAGAGCCTCCCCAGGGCTGGCAAGCGTGCTCTGCGCTCTGGGAGCTGGCAATCTTACCGCGGTCTAGCAACAGCTTCAGACCCATATGACGTGGTGGTCATTGGCGGCGGTGCGTAGTTTTCAAAGTTGAAATGATTTGAACAAGTTTAAGTTGTGATGGATAGGTCCGGGCGGATACGTAGCTGCTATAAAGGCTGCTCAGTTGGGCTTGAAGGTATGCACATTCGTCGGATCATGTGGGGCGAGGTTGCGCTGTTGCTAGCGAGCATTGGCGGGCCTCCTCCAAGAAGGGGACCCTAGTAGCGTTAATTGGAGTTCCGCCTCATGACTGGATATCTTCTAGCATGTCCAGATGCAAGCTTTTTCTTTCAGCAGAGGCCGCTCTCACAGGGAACGAACTAGAGTGCCAATTCAGGCTCAAGCTCTAACTCGTTTGTGGTTCACTTGGAGAGTGTAGCCTAACGAGCAGAGTCCCCCCCGGGATCCGTTTTTTTCCCCCATGTTTACCTCGGCCTTCTTCCGCCTCCAATTACTAATCAACCTCATAGACGGCTTGTATAGAGAAGCGCGGTGCCCTCGGCGGAACATGTTTAAACGTCGGCTGCATCCCTTCTAAAGCCATGCTCAACAATTCCCATATTTACCACCAAACCCAACACGACCTGAAGCGACGCGGTATTGACGGTAAGTCACGCAGTCCTGTCCGCCTTCTTACCTAACGTCACTCTGATAGTGGAGGGCGTCTCACTCAATCTTCCCAAAATGCTCGAAGCCAAAGACAACGCTGTCACTGGGCTTACAAAGGGTATCGAACTCCTGTTCCGCCAAAATAAAGTCGATTACATTAAGGGAGCGGGGTCTTTCGTATCCCCCACGCGCATCGCCGTCCAGCTTTTGGAAGGCGGCGAAACCCACGTAGATGCGAAGAACATCGTCATTGCTACGGGCAGCGAGGTGTCACCGTTCCCTGGCGGCGCGATTGAGATCGACGAGAAGCAGATTGTCAGCTCAACAGGGGCACTGGAACTCCAAAAGGTGCCAGAAAAGATGGTTGTCATTGGTGGTGGCATTATCGGCCTTGAGATGGGCAGCGTGTGGAGTCGACTTGGTGCTGAAGTTACTGTTGTCGAGTTCTTGGGTGCTATTGGTGGTGCGGGCATTGATGACGAGGTTGCGTGAGTGCCATGAACACTCGACGGAGTTTACAAGCTCACGTTGAACGCTAGTAAGCAATTCCAGCGCCTTCTCAGCAAACAAGGAATCAAATTCAAGCTCAACACCAAAGTTCTTTCCGCAGAGAAGAAAGATGGAAAGGTTTATTTGCAGGCGGAAGCAGCAAAGGGAGGTAAGGAAGAGACGCTTGAGGCCGACGTTGTTCTCGTTGCTGTCGGTCGTAGGCCATACGTAGAAGGCCTCAACCTCGAAGCCATTGGTGTGGAGTTGGACAACAAGGGCCGTATTGTCATTGACGATCAGTTCAACACATCCATCAAAAACATCAAATGCATCGGGGACGTCACCTTCGGTCCCATGTTGGCGCACAAGGCAGAAGAAGAGGGGATTGCCGCTGTCGAATTCTTGAAGACAGGGCACGGCCACGTTAACTACAATGCCATTCCTTCAGTCGTGTACACCCATCCGGAGGTTGCGTGGGTGGGTAAGACGGAGCAGGAGCTGAAGGCTGCTGGGGTGCAGTACAACATCGGCAAATTCAGCTTCGCGGCCAACTCGAGGGCCAAGACCAACTTGGATACGGATGGTTTCGTCAAATTCATCACCGAAAAGGAAACGGATAAAATCCTAGGAGTACATATTATTGGTGTGTCTTTTCCCCTCTTTTTGCCTGAGATATGGGGCTGAGCATCTTTCCAGGCCCTAACGCTGGTGAGATGATTGCCGAAGGTGTTCTCGCCATCGAATACGGTGCTAGCTCTGAGGACATCGCTAGGACCACCCATGCCCATGTACGTTTATTCTGTCTCGTGCCCCAAACCGTAGTTGACCTCTCCGCCCGCAGCCCACTCTCAGCGAGGCCTTTAAGGAGGCTGCTATGGCTGCTTACTCGAAACCTATCCACATGTAATTTGCTTTGTGAATCGGCCCCATTCCCTAGACTTTTTACAATCCATCAATTTTACATATACGAAAGGATTCGTCAAATATGCAAAACTGAGATGCCCATCCCTTTTTTTGCAGCTCGCTGGCTCATAGCGTGAAAGACCCAAGATAACACAGATTAGATGAAGTCAGCTCCTATAAGTAGTCTACGTCGCTGTCACCTCGACATCTCGAGGGGTAACTCGCAAACGATGCACTGGGTCAAATCTGTACTTGGATCGCACTAACATCCAAAATTCAGGTAAATAGTACTGAAAGAGTGAGTTAGTGTAGAGATTATTTGATTAGATTACAGAATACAAATTATAATCCCTCGAAGAAAGAAAGGTCCTGTGCTGACAATCCCCCAGTTTTTGCCCCAGAAGAACCCACAGTCCTTGGTGGTGGGGCTGGAGAGACAGAGGAAGGCCGCATTGTCGGTATGGGCTGGAGGAAGTTGCCATTGGATGAAGGGAAGGGTTGCGTAGTGGTAGGTGTCCGAGAAGGAAGAAGGGGAGGTGCAAAACTAGCTGTTGCTTTAGCCTGTTGCGCTTCCATCGTCGACTGTGAGGAGAAAAGATTGTGGGAGTGGGCAGAAGCTCCCGGAGGCGGTAAAGCTTCTGGAAGCGGCGAGGGAGGTTCCAGCCACCGTCCCCGTGCGGCGGCTGTCTCCAAGAGGCTGAGAGTCCGCGAGTGATCAGCGGCTCGCGATACCCTTCGCGCAGGGGTTTGCTGGGGCGGTGGAGACGCTGATGGTTTCTTTTCCGAATGCAGGGTGTGTGATTTGCTAGGTGGCGATTTGCTCGGTGGTATTCTAGGGTTGAACTGTAGAGGCTTTGTGGGAGGTGGCGAAGGGAATGAGGAGGTCTTTGTGGGCTTAATGAGAGCATCGAAGTCATCGAGGGTGTGTTGAGATACTGCCTGGCTGGATTGTTCTGAAAACACAGAGGTAGCGGTTGAGCCAAACGACGGAGGCAGAAGGATGGCTTGGGAAGGGGACGACAAGAAATCCGAGAAATCGTCGTCATCGTCTTCCAAGATTAATTTTGCAGCAGGTGCAGGTTGTTGATGCGGAGTGTGAGAGCGCGACGATGGAGGTGGCGGAAGGAATGGGATGGCTACGGCTGTAGGTTTTCCGAAACGTTGAGGACTCGCAAATGGTAAGTTCCCAGGCAAGTTGGGCACTAGCCCCGCGGAGATGTTGGGTACTGATGCTGAGGGCGTTTGAGACATAATAGCAGCAATCTTTCGTTTAGTTGGTGGGACATGGCTTTGAGGTTTCGCTGTAGCAGGCGGTAAGAAATCGAACGAGGGCCATGTGTCGTTCGTGGGAGTCGAATGCACGTTACTAGAACCTGCGGGTGGGATCGCATTCTTGACGGGGAGTGGCTGTATTGCAGATGATAGAGACGAATTGCCGATTTCTTTGTTCGACGGGCTTATCGCAAAAAGGTCAGGGACAGGGGACTGTCGATCGAGTGAGGAGGGACCGAACAGGGACATGATGTCGTCATTATTGGGTTTAGAGGGAGAGACTACGCTGGAACTCAACGACGATGAAGGTCGGCTTTGCTGGAGTCGAGGCGGAGGCGGCAAGGGTGGGGGAAGTGTACCTGGAAGGGGTGAAGAACCAAACATGTCTGTAAGGGTGTCGAGCTGTGTTTGGTGATCAACGTCGTCCTGGGCACTGGGTATGACGTCTGATAAGAATTCAAGATCGTCCTGAGAGAGGGCAAGTGAGTTCCGGGGATTGGATAAAGACTGGGTCTTCGCCGTTCGTGAGAAGCGACCAAAGAATCGTGACACTGCAGACGGAGGAACAGGATCAGAGGAAACCTCGATTTGGTCACCTGTGTTAGCTTCTGGTGTGGCGATCGGGTTAGGGTCCGGAGCCTTTATTGAACTGAAGGATAAACGAGTTGGAGAGGGTACTGCTCCTCGAAGTACTCCTGGAGTAGATTTAGCGCTATCTACGCTTCCTCGAGGCGAACTTCCTCCTGCCTGCGTGGGATTTGGTGAAGCCGACCTACTGGGAGGTTTACTGGACGGAGCTGATTGTTCAACATTCACGCTGTCAGACATAGATTTCGTAGGTTTACGACCGAAAAATGACAGTAGGCCACCAGCTGATTTTTTGCCGTCGTCGGCGGGACTTGGTTCCACCTTCTCAACCAATTTCCAGCCAGGCGGCGTAAAATCTTCTTGAGCGAGCTGCGGCTGAGCCTTTACTGAAGCCTCCCAAGATGTGGACCCCTTTGACGCCATATACAGCGCCATTGGGCTTTTCCGCGTCAAAGGGAGGTGTCTCGTGAGTCGCAAAGCCTCCGATATCTGCTTTGACGTGAATGTTTTGGATGTTTGCACTTGGGGTGTAAGGGTTAAATTATCGGGCACAAGTCTGTTCATCATAGACGTCCTAGATTGGAGGTTCTAAGTTTTGTTTTGTTTTTAGGGGCTACAACTTACAACCCTATATCCTCTAAGCTCGGTGGTGCAACTGGTCCCTTGGGGCTGTCTTCTGGCCATATCTCACGAGAAAGTTCTACAAATAGTTCCAAAATAGACGATAATAGTTCTGGTGGCTTGAAGATCATGAGACAACGGATTGGGCATTTTAAAGGGTATGTACTGACAAGATGGCGGTCTTGTCTCTCTTTGATTTTCCTGGCCACCTCCCATTCGTCTGCTGGTTCGTCTGCAGGCGTTGAAACTGGGGAATCAGCTGTCTCCCAGGCAGCTCCCCAAGGGTCTCCGTCGGCTGAGGGAATAGCGAGCGTTGGCCCAGAGGCCGACCAAGACTCTTCGCCGGATTCCGGCGCGGCTTCGAAGGTCCCAAACGCGTCAGGGCTGTCGGGTGCAGGAGAAATCGATCTAGGAGTTAAGGGGCGTGATGTTGGAGTTGGCGGTTCGGTGTAAGACTTGTTTTCTGAAAGTTCGGCAGCATCTAGATCGTGGACATTGGGTATAGGTGATGATTGAGTTTTTGGCGAGGTCGAACTTGTTGCCTCCAAGTCTGGCGTGGGTAGCTTTCCCAGAGATATACCTTCATATGGCGAACGTGGTGGTTCCCAGGCGGTGGTTAAAGTTGGTTCAGAATTCCAGAGTGAACCGTCCGTGGTAGAATTGTCCGACCAGCGAAAGTCTGCACCACTCGGCCAGGAAATATCGGCTTCTTGGTCATCGTGGGGGATAATTCGAGTTGTAGGATCAGCCCAGGAGACCTCGGATGGGACTACTTGCCCTATGACTGGTTTTTCGGGTTCTCCCCATGCATTTGCCCAGGGATCATCCATGGTTCAATGCAAGTGCCAAGTTAGTAGCGTAAATCACGTGCAGTAATTGAATTGCAACTTCTCAACAACCTGTGTCAGAGCTCCCAGTGCCACCATTTAGCCACCATCGTCAACCTTCGTCCCTTCTTCACACATTCTTTCCATCTCCCCGCCTATTGAACCTACTTCGCGCATCTTTTCACCTTTTGCCGCAATGGATGGCCCCAGGGACCGTCACATCCTTGAATGGGACGAAACAGATGTCCACAACTGGCTCTCGACTTTAGGTTACTCTCAGTACGAGAACCAGATCAGAGGTGTGTCGTTTAAATTCTCTGTCATAAATTACTCAGCTTAACCAAATACGTCAGAACACAGAATACGAGGGGATACTCTGTGTGTGCTAGACTCCGAGGGACTCAAGTCGCTGGGCATTGCCACTATAGGGCAACGGCTGGCTATTTTGAAGTCGGTCTACAACGTGAAACTGGCCCATAATGTCCCCATAGAAGAGGAACACTATGTCCCACCTTGTCAGTACATGCTTCCTCGTCGTCCAACTTGATAGAGTTCCTCACTTGGCACCCATCCATCAGCGGAAGCCCCAGAGCGCTGGGAAAACATAACCGTCGACAAGTTGCATTCCTTGGTCAAAGATCAAGGTAGTCACACACACCTACCTGCGTCCTTTTTGCTGATTTCGTAACAATAGCTCAACGTTTGCGTCAATTGGAGGAAGAAAACCGCAATTTAAGCGGTACTCTGGACTCATTTCTGGAGGAGTTCAACATTCTTCGGTCTTCTCTTGGTCGGCCTGTGAGTCATGAAGCCGCTTATGATCCCACTTATGTATTGAGGTCGATCCATACAGGACGACTCGGCTAGTCCGTTACGCAGACAGCCATCTTTCAAATGGGCTCAATTTGTCAAGCCACAAAAGTCTCCAACGAAAGCAGAACCTGTCGAATCTCCCCATCCATCTCCTCAGCGTCTGGAACATGACGTACCGATACCGCCCAATCGAGTGGCTGGTCCATCTACATCCTCAACACCAGTTGATAAGGCGCGCTACGCACAACCACCACCTGATCCTCAAAATACCAATAACCAGCCACTGAAGCCGTCGAGACAGGAAAGCTCAGATAATCTCAAAGGATTCAAAGTTACGCTGGATGATCCCACCTGGAAGGTGCTTCCTGCAGCTCTCAAGAAGTATCGAATCAATAACGACAGCTGGCAAAATTATGCAATGTTCATTTGCTACGGGTCACCAGGTACTTATTTGTACTCCTCTCGCCCACGCAAACTCACGCAACCTCTCATATCAGGTAACCGAATAGAACGTTGCTTGAGCTACGACGAAAAGCCACTTCTTCTTTTTCAGAAGCTCAAGGATGCAAAGAAGAATCCGGTTTTCATGCTCAAACATATCAAAGATATACGGTCCCCAATCGCCGTAGCTCAACAAAAACATGCAGCCCGCAAAGCCTCATCCGTTATTTCCAATGAGACAACGGCAACACAAGGACATCATAAAAATCCGTCAACGTCTCGTGCTGTCAATCGGCCCCCTCGTCTTGAAGTCCAGGATCTCTCTGCTTCAGCGCCTCTCCCTTCAAACACCTTGAGCCCTCAACCTGGCTGGCCAGAAGCAGGGTTATCACCTGCTGTTGACACCCAGCGGAACGATGAAATTTCTCTGACACCCGCGTCAGCTGGAACGCAGTCAACTTACATGAGTGGATCAACTCTTGTTGGGACAAACGGCCATGATCCGTCAAAACACAGAGCCAATGGTACACATGGAGAATCCCCTCCGAGTGGGACTCTTAGCGCGGGGATACCAGCTGCCAATGGGGTGTCATATGCAGTCGCCATCTATCCATACATGGCAGAGCAGGACGATGAGTTCGATGTAGTAGTGTGAGCAGTCATGTTTTCATCTCAGACAGCGTTCTAACCTTCGGTGTAGAGGAGATACCTTCATCATTCTTTCGCGTGCACGCGGTTGGTGGGTTGTCCAACGCGATCCCACTGGCTCAGGCATCGTCGACACTGACATCGTCAAGCAAGGGTGGGTACCTGCTGGATGTCTTCTCGAGACCAATGTTCCTGTGGCATCTGCAATTGCTGAAGCCACAGCCGCGAAAGGCGGACCATCGAATGGCAGAAGTCCACCCCAGACTCCCATTGGGAAGACCCCCATTTTGCCATTGAGCATCATATCGACGAGCTTCCCTGGAATTGCGCTCATGGACTATAAGAAGAAGGGAGAGGAAGAGCTGGACTTGGTTAAAGACGATGCCTTGAGAGTATTCAAGCGGTATAACCATTGGTCATATGTGCGTTACTTTCGACCCTACATCTATAATTGTTAGTCTGACTCCTAATCGCAAGGCGGTCAAGGAAGAGGGTGGTGATCGGGGTTGGGTGCCGGTAAGATGTCCTTGAATCTGACGGACAAGATCGTTTGCTTACGTTCTACCTATTTCTAGTCATGGTTCATTGGCAAAGTGTCAGCAGCTGGCGTACCACCCACTCCGAATTCAGGTGTACCTATGACACATTTATCGTCACTCGTTGATGACGATCGGACGCAAGTGTCACCCATGTCATCCGCCTTTCCTACAGCGCAGACGCGAACAAATGGAGGCATATGACCAAGCTACTTCACTTGACCTTTTACATTCATTTTTTCTTTCCTTGCCTCTGGTTGCTTTCGACGCTGTGCATCACTCAATACCTGCCCACTGTAAACCCTGACCATTATTTCTTATGGGCCATTTCTTTATTTCATCATCATCTATTATTTACAATGCATCATTTGTACCGTCATATATATGTCGTCATAAACACACCCCGGTTGAACATGAGTTTGATATCCTGACATTCGGAAAGGCCAGGACCAACTTTCTTATTTCGACGTAACCTTCGATCTTTTTTAGATTGTCGGTTCGCTCATTTTCATGGCTCCTTTCGGTTGGAGTTTTACAATAAAGCTACTTCAACGGATCATAATGGTTTACATGGAAAGGTAACAGAGCATGGTGGTGACGGAAAGACATTTTAGATGGTAATTTGTACAGCCAAGGATCTTGCCAGTGAACAAGACAGAAAAAAAAATGATACAGACAGCACGATAGCAGGAAACACTTGCAAGAAATGGAGGAGAGGAAGATCGTCGGGTGATGCTGAAAGCGTGAGGGTTGTTCTACCAGCCTCCACGACGGTGATAATCTGTGTCTATAGAAAGAAGTTCAATCTCATGACAAAACTCAAAAGGTCGACGACTGACTTGTGTTCATAGGGTACGCATTATCTACAATTCCGTGAAATGAGTGTGGATTCAAAGAGAATTGCAGGAAGGCCTCACGGTGTTGGGAGCCCCTTCGGCGAGGTTCTATTTGAGGTTGATAGGCTGGAGTGGAGTGGTGGTGACTTTGCTCAGGCTTACGAAACGGATTGTAATTAGTGTTACGTCCTTGATATGGAGGTGGCGGGCCAGCAGGCGGGGGCCGCGGGATGACCGGAGGTTCAAGATAGCCACGGTGCGATGATTGCTGCTCCCCATTTATGGTGAACACTTCTCGGCCGTCAGGAAATGTACGAGTGACATGTTCATTTCCCTGCATTATGATCAATGATTACTTAGAGCGGAGCAGAAAAAAAGGAGCATGGACATACATCCCAGTCCCGTCGTTTGTGGACAGTCTGCGTCACACCGTTGACCGTCGATGTTACAAAACTCTCCTCAACCCAGCGCTGGTTGCTCGAGCTCGGAGCGGGTAGCCTGGGCACAGGTGGTACGAAACCAACGTTATGGTGATCAGGGAAGGTGCTGAACATCTCTCTTTCAAACTGTGCAAACATGCTTCCCATCATCTCCTGGTGCATCCTATGGGGCATTTGGAACGGATCATCGGACCGTGAACGATGCGGACGGTATGGCGATGGTCGACTGTGACTTTGGAATGGGAAATCGCCAAAGATAGAGTCAAAGAGAGTGAAGGGATCAGTGAATGTAGCGGACGGGAAGGGGTGCGAAAAGAAATGGTCCCCAAAAGGAGACCGCGGAGTGGGGGGATGGCGGCTAAACGAGCCGCGCCGATTGCCACTGGGCCTCCTCGGCAAGGGTTCATCGTCATCAAGGTCAGGCGGCGGCCAAACGCCATATCTGTCATATTCCTGTAACGAGAATGTAAACGATGCAGATAGCGACCGAGGAAGCCTCTCACCTTCCGTTTCTGAGGATCTGTCAAAACTTCATATGCATTGTTGACCTAGAGCACTTGTTCGAACGAATGGTAACCGATAATCGATAAAGTCTCGTCCTCACTTTTCGAAAGTGTTCTTCAGATGCAGCCTTCTCCTCGGGCGTCGCATTCGGGGAGAGTCGGTCTGGATGGGTCTTCAGGGCTTTCTTCTTGTAAGCCTTGCGTACTACGGAAAGCAGCGTCAAACGAATTGCAGCCTAAATGAGTCAAACGGAATATTACTCTGATCGGCAGTGGCGTCCTTGGGCAGGTCAAGCTCCTCGTAGAGATTCGTAGCCATGACGGGAGTGAATACAAAGCGAATAGGTCTTATCCAAGATACATACCTTTATGATATTCGATGTTGTAACAGGTTGTAACGGCACGTGGGGATTGATATAACGCAAACAAAAAACAAAGGCACTGCACTGATAAACTACCATGAAGCTACAGGAAACAATACTCTGCTCTTCAGCAGCTCAATTGTCAACCGTTGGTCTGGGAACCGTCGCCCTTCATGATTTGCAAACTGGGACAACCCTTGCTTCTTTCAAACAAACCAATGCTGGTCCTCACTGTACTGCGATTCTAGAATCCACAAGCACGGAAGGCGGTTTCGTTCTGACCTGTCAGCCAGACAAATCTATTCTCAATGTGTACCACTTCCAAAAAGTTTGTTCAATTCACATCTGGGGTACACACCTGTAGATACTGATTTGCATCGCAGGACCAAATTAGTCTAAAAATAGTTCTTCCAGAAAAACTTTCTTGTATAGCAGTCGACCGTCGAGGAGACATGTGTGCAGGTGGAACGGCTCAAGGGCGAATTTATCTCTGGGAGGTGAGCATACCCATCTTTGATCACTCTGCCAAATCCTCAGTATCACTTATTGTAGACGTCATCTGGCATACTATACAATTCTTGGGACGCGCACTATCGTCAAGTAAATGTTTTGCGCTTCACGAATGACGGCGATGCCCTCATATCTGGTAGCGACGATTCTGGTGTGAACGTCTGGTCTGTGTCTAGGTCAATACGGCCTTCCCGCGCTTGCACAAAACTTAACTCGTGTTTCCCCACATAGACTTCTAGATGGCGATTTGCAGAACGAACTACCGGTGCCATTTTGCACATTGTCTGATCATACACTGCCTGTCACGGATATAGTCTGTGGTGTTGGCCTATTCCCCAACTGTCGACTCCTGACTTCTTCGGTGGACCACTCCGTCAAGGTTCGTCATTTCTTTGGGTTCCAAAAATTTTCTTCTTACTAACGTCATTTACAGCTTTGGGATATTTCTTCGAAGTCATTGCTGACGACATTTCAATTCCCCCAATCTATATCATGCCTCGCTTGGGATATCACTGAGCGGCTTTTTTTTGCTGCTTCTCCAAATGGGTCAGTTCATCAGATGAATTTGTTTCGTCAAAGGGAATCCAAGTTTGGAGGTCAGGTAATGGAAGCTCTCGGAGGAGCAGGTGTTACTGATATCATACGCGTCGGCGATGAAAATGATGAAACGAGAAAGAAGAGGCTCATATCTGTAGGGTGCGTTTTTTTCCTGATCAGGATTATATTGTATCGTAACACTGATATTAGGCAACCCGTATCGACGCTGGCACTCTCATTAGCATCTTCTCTCCTTCTGGTCGGCACAACCGAGGGTCTTATTCACATTTACGACATTCCTTCCCATCAACTTTTGCGGACAATTTCCACGCACAAAGGCTTTTCGATAGGTTACCTATGCACAATGCTCAAACCCCCGGATTTGATTGGCCATATTAGCTTGGACTTCACGGTAGGCAACAACGCAGCGGACGCCAAGGATGTTGTTCCTGTCAAACCCATAATACCTTTCCAACGCATGCGCGATGCGAAGACGCGAGAAGCACACGATATTGCTATGCTTCTGCCAAAACCTATCGAGGTGTGCTCTTATCTCCTGTCAGCCCAACACTAATTGAATCGTAAATTAGTCTCCTTGTTACGACGTTACCGCTTACGAGGAGGAAGAATTTCATCGGGATCACGCGTTTTTCGTAAAACCATTGCTCCCAACGCACTCTTCAGAAACAGACGTATCAACTTTGAAATCGCGCGTGTCCGAACTTGAAGGGGAGGTGGAAAGGCTACGTGAGCATTTGGGGAAGGCGAAGGGGGTGAACGATGCAATTTGGGATACTGTTGTAAAGCAATTGGTCGTTGCCAAGAACCTTTCAAGTTCTGAAGACGGTGACGAAGAACTGGCTAGGAAAAGAAGTCGAATATAGCTGTTGTTTATCTTGCATGATTTCGCCAAACAGAGTCGAAGCCAGAGCACAAGATTTTGAACGGTCAACGAAATTTCAAATAATCCACACGCCAATCTATCAAGAAAGAAGCTAAGTGCAACCAACGTTTTCACAATATTTACAGCAAGAATTCTGGTATCGATGTGTGAACTCCGCATAGGAAAAGGTGGGAACTGTCAAATGTGTGGCTATGAACCTACGTCCTTTGGGCTGTGCCTTGGTCTTGATTGAACCTGCTGAACCTCCTGGCGTAAGTGTTGTTTTTTGCGTGGAATACATTATAATTGACAGACATTGATTGGACATTTACTTGACGTTCCTTGAACCTTCAACAGCAACGCAGAGCAACGCCGCACTGCCTTGATTCAGCGCCTCAGCCCTGATCGAACCCTGCGTGACCACTATAGACAAATGCCCAATCCCTTCCACCAACTCCTGTAACTTCGCCCTTCACCTTTCAGCTGTGTAGTATGCCGGAGAAAATATGGCAAAGCGGCGATGTTGACGTTCGAGATTTGTTGGAACAACTGACCTCCGCCGAACAATCTAGGCAGGTCGTGGTCTACGACGGTCCAACATGCAAGTGTTCCAACGAAAACAGCACGAGCCGAGCCAGCTGTACACTCCTTGCCATGAATTGTGTTAGAACCGTCTTTGAGGTGGAAAAGGGGTTGGGGGCAAAAATTTCATGGGCATGGCAGCGTTCGCGAGATGATGCCGATGCCGATGCCGAGTTCTTAGAAGACCTCCTCGCTGAGAGAACAGTTCAGGTGAGTGGTGCATTGCTGCTCTGAGCTTGTCGTCTCAAGATACTTTCCGGACATCCAGAAAATCGTATCCATCACAGCCTACCTCAAACTTGCCATAGGCATGAATGTTGGCGAGCTCTGTGAAACCCCACTCTTTGAAAGCGTTCTATCACAAACCTCGTACGTAGTTCAGGAAACATCGCAGGTGGGGTTTTCTGCAATGTTAGAGTGAGCTCTGTGTTTATGTCGTCATCGTGAAGCGCTCACTGCCTCACAGCACAATGTCCGTGACTGCATCTCAACGTGTCACTGCTGCGGTAATTACGCATTCAAACGAAGTCATAGTGTGTCTGAAGGTCAAAATCGCTCTCGAGGACACATACATCATCTTCGATCCACACGCTGGGTCTATTTCACCGAACGGACCTGCATTCATTCTGGAGCGACGGAAGAAAACCGCAGCAGAACTGCTTAGCGACTTTGCTGCATCTAAGAGAACTAAGGTATCCCACCCAGGCGTTCAGAAATACTACGCGCGCATTTTTTGCCCAAAGGAGAGTTATCTGGATACAACCATGGGAGAAGACTCTTTTAGGAACTCTCTCATGTCTTCCAACGGACGAGCGCTCACCGAGACCTTACTTTACCTATCTCGAAAGACTACTTCTGCTCATCAGGTAAAACAAGAACCTGCGACGCCTACCGAGAAGCAAAACTCGCACGATGAAATAAAGATAGACACCACGCCTGCCCTTCCACTATCTGACCTCTCACCCTCCACCAACCCCAATACCCCTGCACGCACCCGCTTGCGAAAAGAATTTGGGTGGCAGCTATCTTTGCAAGGCAAGAAGATATCTGCGTCAGACAAAAGTCTCAGCGACTTCGCTCAAGCTCCAAGAATAATAACTGCTTCTGCTGCTCCCTCTCCGTCCGAGGAGGTCCAACCCTCCAGAGAGCCTCGTCAGAGCCCTAAGACGCCTAAAGCCAGTCGACCAATCAAGAAAGATATTGGTTGGCAGTTGGCGTTGCAGCAAGCCAAACCATCGGTAAATGGGAACACGACATCTGAAACGATAAGCAAGAAGGTTGCCAAACACGATCCCGTCACCCCTCCCGCTAAACGCACGGCGTCCGGCTTTGTCAATAACGACACTGCTAAGACGCCCAACCGGCTGGCCTCCCCGTCTACACCGTCAAAAGTGACACCACCAACTCAACATCACCAGACTATGAGTGTTGGTCAACGCGCCTCTCGATCGCGAGATGAGTATAGTTGGAAGCTTGCATTGGCATCGAAATCTCTTGATCCTCTTCCGCGTCGACCTATCGAAGCGCCTGCTGACGAACGGGCTAGGCCTACCACTCTCGTTGAAGTGGCACATGTTTTAGACCCTCCTCCATCTGCGTCCAAAATTACTCCTGTTAGCACCCCAGTGGATACATTCATTTGCGAGGTGTGCTTTGAAAACTTTACGGTATCTCAGGTTGCTCGAATGCCAGACTGCGAGCATAGCTTTTGCAGAGATTGCCTGCGTAGCTATGTCAAGGCTAAACTAGTCGAGGGCCGGTACCCCATCCCTTGTCCCGTCTGTTCCGCAGACAAGACAAGAACAGAACCAGGCAGTAAGTTACTTGATATCAGACCTCGCTTCAAAAGTTGACATCGGATATCTCAGCTGTAAACCAAAGCCTCATGGAGGAGCTTGGATTATCACAACGCGAGTTTGACAAACTCCAAGAACTCCAGTTATCAGCACATTCGGTGCAACTCGAGTGTCCAAGGTGAGTCAACCAGAGAGCTGATCAGGTCGATAGCTCCTAAAGACTCGCTTCAGCTGCCATGAATCCATGTTCGTTGTTCGGCAGGAGTACTTGGAACAGGATGTGTTGAGGTGTCCTTTGCCGAGATGCGGACATAGATGGTGTAAAGCGTGCAAGAAGACAATCACTGGCGCCAATAATAAGCATGCATGCAAGGCTGACAAATTGGACCGTCTTATGCGTAAGAAAGGGTGGAGATACTGTCCAGGTAAACCAGCATTCCGCGTGTTCACTGAATATCTTAATGAGAATTATCTATTAGGGTGTACGAGTCCAATACAGAAAGAGTCTGGATGCAACCACATGAAGGTCAGTTTTTTTTTCTGTGCTTCTCCTTAATCAGGACACCAAAGGTTTTTTTTTAGTGCACTTCTCCAGGATGCAACGTGTAAGTCCTAACTCATCTGTTTTCGTGTGCCTTGATAAACTGAGTCCTCTCAATAGGCATTTTTGCTACAAATGTGGAGTGTTGATACTGGACGCGTCCACTGGACAAGATGTCGGCGTCGCAGTTGATAATCATTATCTCCGGTGCACTCAATTCGAGAAAAGTCACAAATGCACCATTCAATAAATGACACTCTAGAAAGCATCGTTCTTTTCATGACATTCATTGATCACATTACTCATCTACGAGGACCTTGTTCGTCGTTTTCGCTGGCATAGCTTTTTTTTGGTATATCCTCTCGTCGCGGAATAAATATAAAATGGTGCAATAATAATACATTGAGAAATTGTCGGGGAGATGCAAATAATGTAAGAAACCCCGTAGGTTAAACTATGTGTATGTGGAAGAGTGACAACGAAAAAGAATCTCAGCGTTTTGTGACTATGTCAACATAAACTGAGCTTTTTTGACGTGGAGCAGGCTCTTTTGTGGCTGCATTTCGCTTTGCCGTAGGTCGAGGACGAGTCTGTGGGGGCCTGCCGGGTTTCGCTCGTTGCGTCACCGGTGGTTCCACTGGTTTGGGTTTGATTTCCACGTCTTGCATTGAAAGATCACAGATACTGATATCCATTTTCGAGGAATTCATAGACTGATTATTCGTGGATTCCGTGAACAATAGCTTCCTCTCGCCCACTGGCATAGCCGCGCAGGGCCGAGACACAGAGTGCCGCTTGGAAGGACTAGAATCCACGTCACTGTAATGCGATGTCCCTTGTCGTCGCTTGCTAGGTGATAAGGGGGCAGTCGGATATTTGTCGAAGGTCGCAGTTGAATCCTCGATAATGCCAAGATCTGGTGGTGCGATGTTCTCGCCGCGGAGGGTTGCTTTCTTGGGAGCTGAACATAATACCAAGTCAGCCATTGGTCGTTATGAAGGGGAAATTTTATGTACCTTTCTTCTCCTTGATTTCGGTTGATGACTTGGCCGTCTTTATGACTTTAAGACCTCCACTCATGCTGGTGTTTCCGTCCGAAGTGACAAGAGTCTGTTGGACCTCCCAGTCTGCTGGCCTCATCTTCTTCCAATCTTCGAGGACTTTGGTAACCCATCGGTCGCTCTCAGCAGCAACGTGGTAGTCAATCACATCGGCCCATTCCGACGCAGGTGGTGTTTTATTGACAAAGATGACCTTGAAGGGCCGCTGAGATGATGTCCCTGGCGAATTGGAGGCGTGAATCGTCCGCGCGAAATCCTTGACAAGTTTTTTGAGACCATGAACTTTGAGTGATGTGCCCATAATAATAAGCATGTCCGGCTTGCGCGACACATCAGCTGACTGGATTGTACCAATATCATCCCCCAGAGGATGAGGCTCATCATATAGAACAATGGCTGGTCGGAGAGAGCCAACGCGGATGGGGCGAGCTGACCGTGCCACGCGAGCTTCAGCTGAATACAAGGGTCGTCATGACTTGTGTGAGAAAAAATCTAAGAGGAACGTACATCGCGATAAACATTCTGGGCAGTCAGGAGGCGCGCCTACGTTGAAAGCATCCAAGTGGTCTTCCGTACAGGGATACTCCGCCGAACAAGCCATGCACCGAACGCGGTGTATATTCCCGTGTAATTCGACGTTGCGGACCTCCTTCGTTCGAATCTTGCTCTTTCCTTTTGAGCTTGATTTTGCGGCTTGACAGGACGTTCCCAGTAGACCTACTCGCGCTTCAAGACCATCAATGTTCTGGGTATATGAACGAAGTAGTTTATTCTTCGTGTCTAAAGTCTTGATGAATTGGTGTGTAGGTGAAGGAGTAGCAGCATCGATAGATCGTTTCAACTGAGATATGAAGGTGTAAAACACTGAGGTAGATGTGGCGTCGCGGAAAAGTGAGGCGTCGAAGAGATCGCGACCCTTCAAAACGACATCTGGATATTTTTCCTTTACTAGGGCGTAAAGCCCATCAGACGAACGAAAGTCCTGAGTGGCAGAGGTCAAGAAGAATGCTTGCCCAACGTGTAAGGAAACATACTGGAATGCCACACGAGCAAGATATGCCAGCCCCAGTGACAACGACGATTTTCTTGCTTTTGGCGACGGAGAGAGAGAGGTCTGAGAGAGTGCGCCTGGTATGAGAGTCTGTGGCGAGGGAAGCAAAGTTAAGGGAGATGGTCATGATGGTGACAGCCAACTGGCAGCGACCATTGTGCGTGTTTCAACATTTTGAACAGGCGCGTCGCGTGGATCACGTGCTACGCGCTCATTTCGGCGCTCCTGGATCTGCCAGTGGCTTCGATACTCAGATCCTTTCACTTACATACTTACTCGAAAAATGGTATGTTGTTGCCAAGTCGTTTCAACGACTTTCTCACTCTCAATCATAGTCTTCCTATCCTGCATACCTCATGGGTGGCCTCTGCATCGTTGGTGGTGTCACAGGATACGCCAGGACAAGATCAATCCCCTCCTTGGTGGCTGGCGTCGGGTATGTCTCTCCAACCCCACCTCACGTCATTTCTAACCGGCTTTTTGTAATAGTGTTGGTGTTCTCTACCTCTGGAGTGCGGAAAGCATTCGGAAAGGTACCACCAACGGTTTGGAGGGTGCTCTAGGTAGGCCACACAAAGCGGTCCCAAGCAATCTTGTGCTCATAGCATGTTCCGAACAGCTGCATCAGCTCTTTTGTTCCTTTCATCTCTTCCGAGAGTCGCGAAGGGTCCCGTTCCAGCCATTTTGGCGACAACCTCGGCGGCATCTGGATTGTACTACGGAACGACTGTCTACAACCACAGATCATAGAACGATTGTACATTACTCTCAAATTTGCACCCAATCCTCTGAACGGCCTCCGAACAACCGCTAAAACGTATCCATTCAGCACCAGCAAACTGAAAAACTTTCCACTTTTAGGCAGGGAAACGTCGCTGCAGCCCTGTGCGAGGAGACCTCAAGATTGGGCGTACCAACCCTCAACGCCGTGAACAAGATTGAAGTTCACCATTGGCAAAGTCTGGTGTATAAAATTGTCAACAAGAAGATACGAACTTCATCGTTCTTCAATGCTGCTGAGAACGTAAAGTATTTTCAGAAATGATAACATTATTTACGGACAGACGAAGCTGCAAGAAAGAAATGGTATCAGAGGACCGAAGTCTCGCCCATCATCTTACAATAGCATGCTCGCAAGACTCTGTCCCTTTGGCCCAAAAGAAAATCGCTAAAGTCCTTGCGCCCCTAACACGACCAGCCGCGTAGGCACCAGATAATTCACACAAGCCTTCCACCAAATGACAGACATGGTTTTATTGGAGAAGGAACCAATCGTGTTCCCCATGGCTCATGATGAGCTGATTTGGGACAAGACAAAGCGCCACTGCTACATTGGTATTAATTATTGGACGATATCAGCGGCAGAAAGTACAGCAAGGGCAAGAACTGTGACAACGACGAGCTGGACATCCATTTCGAAGTTGATGGAAACAAGGTCCTCCAGGCGTCAATATCAATACCAGGTGCGTGTCGCATGGCAAAAATCGAGCACTGCCGCTGATGACGGAGCACAGTGCGTTGCCTGAATACTCCTCGTACGATTGAACGTCCAGCTTGAGGTAAGTATATAAAAATAGAGGCACAGGTACAGGCTTGTTGCCCGCCTTCAAGAGTTGGCATACATCGACCATCTGTTGATCGTTTGGCTAGAATCGAAAACAACGTCGGACGGACTCCTTGATGGTTGCGACAACTGTGTCTATTGATCACCAAGCGATGAAGTTGAAAGTCTTCGTGTAGGAAGCGTTAGGTTTGCGATAAGTATAGCGAGCGTCGAGGCATAGTACTTGCACAAGATAGAACAGAACAAACGCTGGTGTTGGTCCAGTATTTAAGCTCAAGATCAGTATTTTAGCACCAGTGGTACCGCGGTAAGTAACGGGAGCTATCTGCTATTTTTATCTACATAGGTTCGGACCTCGGAGTACCCGAGTACGCCAAGAAGTGACAGATCAGGGCGTCTCCTAGCACTAGTCGCAGATTTCAAATTTCTCGACCCACGCGTTCGATGAGGCACAGTCTTAGTATATCTAACGTATTTCTTTTCCATGCCCCACCCAACTCCCAGACATGGCCATCCACAACGCCGTCGCTGAGCAAGTCTTCGGCACTATGGGTGACTTCCTTGTCGCAGTTCCTTAATTAGAAGAATCTGACATTTTTACAAGGTACCATTTGCTGGACTGGTCAACTGATACCCCAAGTCTGGAAGAGTTGGCGCGAAAAAGCAACGAATGGCCTTTCTCATTGGCTGGTGTGCGTCGCGTTCAGCTTTGTCTGGAAACACCAAATAATTCTTTAAACTCTAGTCTCCTATGGGGAATTTCTGGCGCCTTCTTGGGGGTCTACGCGTTCCTTCAGAGGCTCAATATCCCGCTCATGATTCAGCCTCAGCTCTTTTCCTTTCTCTGCTTTATCTCCTGGGGCCAGGTCCGTTCTCTGCTTTCGTTTTGTGAAAACACATTCATCCCCAGCTTTCATTTAGTGTCAGTACTATGGCGAAAAGCGCGCAAGAGCTGTCGCCTTTTTTATGACACTCTCCGTCATGGTTTTTTTTGGTGCTCTTGAAGCCATACTCGTCGTCACCATTCGACCAATACACGACAAAGGAAACAACGTCCCCACCAATTTCTTTGGCATTTTGGCGGCAGTGCTCATCTCTGCTGCATTACTTCCTCAATATTGGGAGATATATAAACTCAAAGAGGTTGTTGGGTTATCCATCCTCTTCATCAGCATCGATATGATTGGTGGAGTTTTCAATGATCTATCTTTGGTCTTCAAAAAAGAGTTTGACGCTATTGCTGCCGCTTCGTATACCTTGGTTGTCGTGCGTTATCTCATTATTTTTTCGTATACTGGCTGATTTCGTCGCTCAGGTACTTGATGGCGTTGTTCTTGTCGCGGCGTTGATTCTCAATCCAAGAGCGCGTCGGCGTCGAAGGGCGGAACGAGCAGTCTTGGAAGCTGCATCCGTTCAGCTCTCGTCTGTAACATCCAGAAGCGCGTCTCAACCTAATGGCAGCTTAGGAATGGACACCCTCGCAGTCAATTCCCCGACTTCACGACCTCGAGCCCATTCTCGGCTCTCGATACGTTCGTTGACGGTGTCTCCTACTATCATGCAAGAGGAAGGCCGACATGTTCCTCAACAACCTATCAGGAAGGCATGACGCCATTGCATGTGTAAAATCCAAATTAGCCGCGTAGGGACTGAGGTGATTATAATCGTCATCTTGTCTACGCAGAGTATTAATGTGATCCAAGGGTCTTTGCAATAAATACGAGAAGCGCACGATGAAGCCCCCTATTGATCGCCGCGATTAGCCAACTTACCCTTCCCGTGACTACTCTCAGACCCAAAGCCTCCCACAGCTCGCTCCTCATCGCTCGCAGCTGTACTACTCCCCTCCGTACCCATCTTCGAGTGCCCTCGCGATGATGTCGAAGCAGCATACGTCAAATCATCCTCATCAAACATCACATCTTCTTCCTCTATCCCCCTATCTCGTATATCGCCAAGACCTCCCAAACTCACGCTGCCAAAGCCCTTTTTACGAGGCCGGCCCGGAGCGCTGACAAAGTCTGCGAAACTCGTGATGGAGTTGTTATTGCTTGGACTGCGGCGATGAGCCGAAGCCGGCGGCGTGCGTAGAGGCACGCGATAAAAGTCCTCGATTTCTTCATCCTCGTCAGCTGCGAGTGTCTCGTAAGCCAGATTACCTTGTGGCGCGGCAGCGTATGCGGGACGGGAGAGGGGTAAAGAGCGGTAAGAGCCTTTGCGCAAATGCGATGCGTATGAGTAGAGAAGGAGGGTAAAGTAGATCTGTGGTTGAGTGGTTCAATAGATGAATTGAGTTGGACAGCGTGGTTGCGAACCTTGAAAAGCCAAGAGATGATGATGACGGCAGCAGCCATACCTTTCTCGTGGTTCCAGATCGCCATTGCCGCTTCTTCGCGTTCTGCTGGCGTGAGTGCGGTTGCGTTCCCGAGCTCCATCATGGCCTTCTGAGCGCTCGAATTGGCCTGACGACGTCCATCATGGGGTGTCCACAACCACCAGACCAGTGCGAAGAAGACGGTCCAGGAGGTAGAGAATATGTGATCCGCGAAGAAGAGGTGGGCAAAGTAGAGGGTTTGTTTTGGGTCCTCCTGAACTGGATGATAAGAAATGGGTGTTCGACTGAATAGATGAAACGCATACGTGCTTAACCACGCGCAAACCCCAGCCAAGGGCCACGAGGGCAAAGACTGAGTATATGTAGAGGCTCAGTTGGGCAAAGGAACCTCCAGCCCCTGTAAGAACGGCGATGAGGCCATAGATGCCAGCTACTTTGTTCAGGAGCTGTTGAAAGGATGAATTTCGATATAAAAAAGAGCAAAAGAGACTGACGGCAAAAAGAAGGGCGACGGTGACACCTGTTTTAAGGTCGAGTAGACCAAGGAACGACGTGAGTGGCCACAGTCGCCATTCTGGCCGTAGCATGAGCTTCATGGACGCGAGGAGGACAAACGATGAAATTAGGTAATCCAACTCCACTCAATTGTGAACTTTTTCCAGCTACACCCATCCTACAGATTCATACTTTCTACAACTACTATGTATTTCTCAAATCACTCTCAGTCCTCTCGTTTCCTCGTCACGCCCTCTCAGCAATCTACACAACCAACGGCAGCTCCTGCAGCCACAACCACCGCCCCCAGGTCATCATCGAAGCTTTTCTCAACGTCCGTTTCTGCGGTGGAACGATCCAAATCTACAGACTCGACCTCCCACTCCTCCTCGACTACTGGTGTAGTCGGCGTCCATCCCCTTCGAAATACGTATGTTCGTAGTCTAACCCGCGTAACCGACGTCTCGTGTTTTGATCTTGCATTTCTTTACAGTTGGCTCTTTTGGTTCCGCCAACAACGTACACCGGGTAATAAAATTATTAGTTACGAAGAGGGAATAAAAAAGATCTCGTCCTTCAGCTCGGTATTTATGGTTCCCCGTTCATCTCGTGGCGAAAAAGAGAAATGAACTCGATCACCAGGTCGAGTCTTTCTGGTCACTGTCGACCCACCTCGCTCCCCCCTCGGCCCTGCAACCCACAACCGACTACCTTCTCTTCCACTCGGGCATCCGCCGGCCCGTATGGGAAGACCCGCTCAATCTCTCAGGGGGAAAATGGATTATCAGACTAAAGAAAGGTGTTGCCGACCGTATTTGGGAAGACCTCGTCCTCGCTGTTATCGGGGACCAGTTCGACGGATGTCGTGGTCCTGCAGAACCGAATGGTGGCCTGGATCCGGAAGATGCGAATCGGGCAGAGTGGCCTGAAATTTGCGGGTGTACGATTAGTGTGAGGCAGAGCGAGGATATTGTGAGTTTGTGGAACAGGGTCGATGGGGATGTCAAGGTCAGAGAGAAGATCAGGTGACGCAGTCATTTTTTCTTCTTAAAGCCTTTGGCTTAATGGTTCGTTCTAAAGGGATACTCTGCGGAGGGTTTTGAACCTTCCCCAATCGACGATCATGGAGTACAAATCGAACAATGGTCAGTGCATCATTATCTTTTTGCATTCCAGTGGTACTAAATTTCCCTGTAGATTCGATGCAAGACAAGTCGAGTTTTCGAAACTCAGCCATCGACCGCTCCCCAAACCCGTAATAAGATTGGAAGGAGAGTGGAAGGGCCATTTTTTTCTTGCTAATAATTGATGTGTACACAGTCGTATTGAGTGAGCTATTATAAGATTCTCACGTGCACATGTTCACTATACGTGCATTCACCGCCCATACCATCAGAGCCCGAGCATTCCTTCTCTCTCGAACAATGTCATCCGTGAATAAATCCGACGCAGAGTGGAGAGCAACACTTTCTCCAGAACAGGTACTCGAGCGCTCTTGACGAGAGCTACACCCGCTCATGATTACCTCCAGTTTAGAATTCTGCGCGAAAAGGGCACAGAGGCATCTGGCACTGGCGAATATAATAAACATTCTGCTCAAGGCGTATACACTTGTGCTGGGTGTGGTGTGCCTTTGTATAAGAGTACCACCAAGTTTAATGTCTGTCGCCTCCTCTTTACGTCCTGTCCATTGGGCTGATATCACGGCAGAGCGGATGTGGATGGCCAGCTTTCTTTGATGGTGCGCTGAGACCGCATCGTTGATATAATATGCTGACCAGCGATCAGCTATTCCTGGCGCTGTAACCCGCCATGAGGATAAATCGCTGTTCACGACAAGGACGGAGATTGTGTGCACTGCATGCGGCGGCCATCTTGGTCACGTCTTCAAGGGCGAGGGGTTCCCCACACCAAGTACGTTGCATTTTCTGTTCAAATGCACCGATTTTGATATGTGTAACTCAGCGGATGAGCGCCATTGCGTCAACTCGGTCTCACTCACGTTCCATGACGAGAAATAGCAACTGTAGTATATACCTCAGCTGTAAGGATCGCCAGTGAATGATAATGTGATCATCAGCATCTGATAAGCTCGTTCCAAAAGACATTATTTCATGATCAGATCCAAAGTAAACTATACAAAAGGGGAGGTTGGGTACGCGGAAGGTGCGCGATATGATGATGTCGCGATGAGATCACAGGTCCTGCATGCTCGCCTCGAGCTCCGCCAGTTCTGCCTGTGATTTCTTGTACTTGGCTTCCGATTCCTAGTTATTAGTTTGGAGGTGATCAGGGATGGGAGTGACGCGATAGACAGGTTGGACTAGGACGAACCTCGTACTTCTTCTCCCACAAATCTCGCTCTTGTTCAAGACGCTGCACCTGGCGTTCAAAGTGCTCAGCCTTGACGTCTACTTGTCTCAACCTAAGAGCGAAGAGTCGCGTCAACAATCAGTCACCCAAAGGAGCGGGTGGGAGACACGTACCTCTCAACTGTCTCTTTGACGTTCTTCTCAGCCACATCAAGCTCCTCCTCCAAAAGCTGCACTTTCCTCTGGAGCCCCTCGCTCGTCATCTTTGTTTGTTCCCCATCAACGTTGGCAGTCTTGTACTCCGCAACTTTCTCCTCAGCCTTCTCGAGTTCCGCATCCAGCTGTGATAGTTTGTGCTGAAGCGATGTGATCTCTTGCTCCTTCTCGAGGAGCAGCTGCTCGTACTTCTTGTTCTTTGCTTCCGCCTCCTCTGCACGCAGAACGGCGTTGTCTGCCTCTGTGCGTAGCGAGTTCAATTTCTAAGCAGCGCGGTTAGATAATGTGGATGATGAAGGATGATTACTGACATCCTTGATTCTTTCTGTGCCGGACATGATGGTAGATGGGATACTTGTGAGATGTTGTTGAAGGTGTTACAGTTGAACAAGTGATATGGGCTAGATTAGATCACACGTGACTACATAGGTACTCATTTAGATATCTCTCAAATCTCTCTAGGATATCTCCACGATTCTCCAGGAATTATCTCTTCAAATCTGTAATGACTCCAACTCCTCCGTAAGCTCTCGATACTTCTTTCTGGCAGTCTTCTGGCTGCGTTAAATGAGCACAACAAAAATTAGATCATTGCAAACCTCATTGTCGGTCTCCAGTTTGTCAATCTCCTGCTCGAGTTGAACCACTTTACCGCCTAGGCGATCGGCCTTCTCAGTGACCAATCGTATTCTTGGTGGTGTGCGTAAACGCCCAGGCGATTGACGAGATGGACGCACTTTGCTTCATTGCTACTTATCTTCTCCTGGGCCACATGTAGTTCCTTTAGTAACGCGATGTACTGGCGGGTTAGATCCACCCTCTCTTGCAACTGATGAGCTTGAGTTTCCTTCTCCTTGAAACGGGATTTATTCTCCTCCAATCTACGTTCTGTTTCCATGGCCTTCATGGTCGCCTGACTCGACCTTACACGAAGGGACTCGAATGTCTAGAATGAACCAACTCAGCACGAACGCGTCGAATAAAGCGCCAGGAACGCGCCCCCCTGAGCTTCATCATCGTGAGGTAGCAATAGTAAGAGGTAAAGAGCAGCAGTGGCGTGACATAACAACTTGGTTGTAATCGATCAGCTGAATTTAGTATCTTGTCCAGTTTCCTATTATTCAGATTTATTGCAGAGCCTGCTCATGGCTGCATCAGTTCCTCAAGAAGGTTTTCAATTTTCTCTTCGTTTTCAATAAAGTAGCTGAAAGTATACAGAACTTCCAATACTCGAGACCGTCATCAAGTGTGTATCGTCCACACCATCTTGACGCACACCTGACCCTTTGAAAGTATCCGGAACAGGCTCACAGTTTTGAAGAAGGATAGAGGCGAGTTTATCAAGGCTCAAGATGTCAACTCCCTATACCAGGCCGTCGTGAAGCAGGGTCGGTTGATCCAATCATCTTTGATATCGCAGCTTAATTCCTATTATTGCAGTCACAAAACTCAACGACGTCCGAGATGACAATACAACGTATAACAACAGGCTCGACACCACTCTCGCAGACGTATTCAGCCTCCTTTCCCTCTTCTACCTTACCATCGGCAAGACTAAGGACACCCCAGCAACCTACTGCCAAATCGCGTCCATGAGGGTCAGTCCGCGCTCTCTCTCAAGAGCCCGTCGCGTATCCTCTTCAATCTTACAATGAATGAGTCGGACAATCCACAGACATCTTGAATGGAACGCCGGGCTCTAGTTCGTGAGGCAGTGACTCGTACTTATCAACCTGCTCCCTCACACAGCAAATCCTCAACCACATGAACGAATCCACCGTATACAACGAAACCGACCTCGCGCCATTTCATAAACGGCTAAATGAACTTCGGCAAATACTCCAACAAGATTCTGAGAGCGGGAAGCATCCAAAGGCCCTCGTGAAACTCCTAATGCGGCAGCTGAACGAATGCGGTAAAGAAAGCTTACTTCAAACCCCCCTCTTTGCACTGTTAATCGCCATAATATGGGTAGATGCCATCGTGACGCAACTACAAGATTCCCTTTCGATCCTGTCACCGGAACTCGTACCCGTGCATCAAAGGCTGGTCACCATCCGCCGGCAGCTGGTCGCCCTCGCGGCAAAGGAAGGCTCACACAAGGCTGAACTCAAACCGCTCCAAGAGGAACTCCGAAAGATTGATTCGTTGAGTACTTCTCTCGCTTGATCAAGTCTGTTGCCATACTTTGCTCTCGGAGTACAACCTCCTTTACTGGGGACCAATGCTGACTGACCTCTGCTTTTTCTATGCATATCGCCTCATTTCACCTCGTCTACGACCACAGAGCGCGCGTTGACGGGAAATTCCTCGGCCCGGGAGGCATCGTGCCAGCATCGCAGGCAATTTGTATCTCACTTTTGGAAGAAAGCTTTGAGATCGCGCAGGAAATCAAAGCCCACGAAGATTCAAAGAACGTCGGGTCATCGCTAAAGCCCATATACGACCGCCTCAGCGATATTCGAGCAGAGCTGGAAAGCTTGGTCCTAACGCATCGATGGACATTAAGGGAGACTGATTTATGGAACTACTCTCTGAGCCTCCAAGAGATCGATAAAATGAGAGTGGATGGAAAGTTCATCGATTCTGAAGGGAATCGACCTCCGGGGCAATACGTACGCTTCGAAGAATGCCTCGATGGAACGATGTTGATCTCATCCTCCTCTTAGGTACTTCTCTACTTGCTCAGGAGATGTTACGGCCTCATATACAGGCTATTGTCATCTAGTGAGCCAGTCTCGGAAGAGCTGATGCCCATCGTACGCAAATATGACTTGCATCGTTTCTTTTATTTGATAGAAATTCATACAGGCCAACAAATTGTCAACGGTGAAGAAATGTCTCAACGAAGTCTTGAAGTATGGTGGACCCTTCAACGCCAGAGATCTATATCCTGTATCTATACCTCTTCTTGACCTACGAATGTGAACCGATGACTGACCACCACCCGCCAGTACCAACTCGCCCTCTTTCAAATCGATTCGCTGAGGAAGGACGGCCGTTTCATTGGGCTGGATGGTACTGTCCCTGAAGGTCAGGGTATCGTCATGGCTCATCTAAACGAATGCCATGAGCTGGTTGAAATGGTGCGACATCCTCCATGTTTCGCAAGACCCAATCTCATGATAGTTTTTGTAGCTGAAGGAGTCTATGGACGAAGAGGAGACAGAGGAAGAAGATTATGAAGATGAAGACGATGCGTCCGATCTGGATGACGGTGATGATTAACGACGGAGTGGTGGCATTGTCAACCCGCTAATGGACGTCTCTGTATCATTATGATAAACTTCTGATACTTCCCTCCCTGTTCCATCGGTATCTCTGTAACAAATTAGACTATAAACTCCAATAAAGATTCCGATTAACATTTCTTGAAGGGATTCTTCCCAGCTGCACATGCCTCTTGCAATCATTAATTTGAATTGCCTGACATATCCAGGGTAAATAAAATACATCGTCCACTCAACATGCAATAAAGTTCAATGGTATCATGATCCAGATCTCTCCGCCAGAGCAGCAGCGTGCGGAAAGTGACTCGTAAGCAAGGCAACGACATCTGTTTTGGTCACCATTCCCGTCAACTTTCCAGCATGCGTGAAAACAATTTGCCGAGGATTCTTGTGGGTCGGTCGGATCAGGAGTACTAAGAAATGAGACGGAAGCAACGTACAAGTTTTTGGAACATTTTCACGACTAGTTCTTGTGGGACCTCTTTGCGAAGCTGAATTACGGCTTGTTCCAGGGTCCCAGAGAGATCCAGTCGTTCATCTGCATGTATCCGTAGGTGGTTCTGTGAAAATGTGCAGATTCGCCTGCTGGTAAGGGCTTCTTCTGAAAGCAACGCATTCGCTAGAATGATATGAGCCCAAAAAACGTGAAAGTACAGGTATAAGAGACGAACAAATGGCCAGTTGTAGTTCCTCCCGAGTTGCATAGCCAACAAACTCGCTGTGCCTATCAACGACAGGAAAACCGTGGAATTCGTGCTTTTCCAGCAGCTGAATCATTTCCTTGACAGTGGTTTTGCCATCTTCGATAACAAACAGAGACGCAAGGGGCTTCATCAGAGTGGCGCCGGTCTCTCCTCTGTCACGATAGTCAACAGGAGGCAACCATGGGTATCGGCGCATGGCGATCCAGACCGCATAAATCCCGTCTTTTCCAAGAGCGTCCCCAACCCATTTCGAGGTCATCACGGAGATCATGATTGGGAGCACATGCGAAAGCGCGCCGGTTAACTGACAATCATCTTTGGGTCAACCTTCGCACAACCACAACAAATTCTTTACCTCGAAGAGGATAACCACCAAGGAGACTAAGAATCCCATCAGACGCCTGGAAAGTGGAAGGTAAAGAAGACACTCACTTGTCATGCGTGTGACGCCACCCAGCATGGCAGAAGCACCGATGACTGCGTAAAAACCAGGGGAGATGCACCTCACAGAAGGGTCGGGAGGACACGACAAAAACATCCAAGCGGTGGGATAAGCTCTGTAAAGACTTTGCCTGAAGGAAATCAATCATGCAATTCCGGTTTTTGTTGAATGGTAGACCTACGTCACCAAACCCATCGCTCGACCCAGACATGCTCCAATAGCGATTGTCGGTAGGAAGATACCGGCTGGAATCGACATGCCAAACGTCCAAGAAGTTAGCGCCATCTTCATGAGGGCGGTAAGTATCAATAAAAAGATGTTCTGTCGAGTCGCAGTTGGGCTATGTTTTTAATGAGAAAGTCTGACATATGAAGAAATAAACCATCTGACTTGCAAAGACCGTGGTAATCCCCTTTAGTTGGGTCACACTCTTGGAAGAGATTCGCTACCAACTCCGATGTTTGAACACTGGAACGGATCAGACATACACAGAAAAAAAGAGGCAAAAAGACTGTACCGTGCGAAGACTACCTGGTAAACTATGAGTAGGCAACGAGGTCAAAACATTAACGGCACTTACAAGGTAGCTCATGGCGGCGGTAAAGGCACTAACCGATACAACTTCTAAGATGGGCCAATCCGCCAGTACGCTCTGCCTACGAAATATCGCGATTTCCACGTTCAATCTGATAAGAAGTGACCCTAAAACTCCCTAAAACCAAAATTTAGATCGTTCATCCATCAGAAAACCTAATGTCCTTACGCCAATCACCCCAAGAGTTATCCAGGGAATCTGAGAGGTGGTAAGGACTTGATGTTTTTTTTTTTCGAAACATGAGAACTTACTAGCTCGAAGGCTCGCCACGTATCATCCACGAATGTAACCTGTGCAAAAATTGAGTTCAAGTGCACAGGTTGAGAAGATATAGTACCTGAAAAAGAACCAGTTTTGCCGTTCCAAAAGGATTTACCCATTGAAGGGCGACTGCTGCAACGGCGGAAGCTACGAAACCCCGCCACATAACATCGGTTTCGTTTGCAAATGTATCAAGTTCTTCACGGCCAGGTTGAGTACAAGTTCAGTAGACGTTACAGAGAAGACACACCTTCAAGACCAAACAGTACCCCGCCGAGAGGACTGCCGAAAGCGACGGAGACGCCTGCGGCTGCGGCAGCTGCCAGGACTCGACGTTTCGAAGCTGAGATTGAGAATTACTATAGGTGCATGATGAACTGCATAAGAGGGCCGATTACCTTCATTGTGTCGGAATTGCTTGAACAACCGAGAAACTAAATATGCCATGCAACAAGATACGTGCACTAGGGGTCCCTTCACGACGCGTTGAATATGAACGGTCAGAAAAAAATCAATATAACTCACCTCTTTGCCAAGCGATAACCCTGAAGCTACAGTGAGTGCTAGACCCAGAGCTTTAATAAGGAGGGTCCAAGGCGTTAGGAATGAGTCGAATACATAGCCTCCCAAGATCTACAAAGAGTGAGCGCCTTTCCCTTGGTATTTGAGCAAGACCTTACGGCCTTGATCTCGGGAACTATATGGGCAGGACTTCAGGTAAGATTAAATTTGAGAAGTTCCTAATCGACTCACTTCCGGTATGGAAAGCGCTGGATGAAGATGTAAAAGATATTAGGTTCAGGTAGTTATTCAACTGTAGACACTCACTAAGGGGCATAATTCACAACAAGTAAAGCAGCGGCTCCTGCGAATACAATCTACACAAAAATTCTGAGACTGCAGTGTGTGGTCAGAGGCCTGTCACTCACTGCAAGTGCGACGTACACAAAAGCTTGCAGTAGAGAATGCGCAAAAACTGATTTAATATGCAGGTAGTCGCTCCAAGTTTCCCAATCCTTGCAAACTTCGCCAGCTACGCAGGCCTGAGAAATCGTAATCTAGAAATTTGAAGACTTACGATCCAGCCCCGAGCAACACGCGACTGAGTTGTAGAAGAAGCCATAAGAACAGCGCCCTTCACGAAGATCACCCAACCTAACATTTAGTTCAGCAGAAACATAAAGGAAGAATATATAACCGAATGACCATTTCACCAACACGTCCAACCACGCTCCAGCCATACCAATTCCCATTCCCGTCACAATTACCACGACCCACATCCTCGCAGATTCTATTGCTGGAAGCAACGCGCCACGAACTCCAGCTTGCGAATGAAGAGCATGATCTCGTTCTCGTTCTGCTGCCTCTTCGTGTAGCCAGTCTATTGAACTTCCATCTTTATACTTCGGCGTGCGTGCGGGTGTGAAAGGGGGGAGGTGGCCATCTTCTGTCAGTTCATATTGCTCCCCGTCGTGGAATAACGTCGATGTATGGTCAATCGGCATTTCAAATGCACGGCGTCGGTGGCCAAGTCACTTCAGGGCGCTATTTGGACGTGCTAGCTTTGCCAAACAAAGTCCCTCATTTCTTGGGATGAGCGCACGATGTCCAACGTTGCGCAAGATGCCCAGCCCATGACGTCGGCGCTGCTGGATCCTCTAAACGATCTCCAGTCTTTGGCACACACCTTGTTTCTATCACTCTCCCCGGTACAAACCAAACCCCCGCCCCCACCGCCGCTGCAAGCTTTTTTATCTTGCGACGAAGCACTTGCCTCCGCCGTCAACTTGGCGTACACTCACCAAAGGAAACAAAGAAGAATAGAGTCACTAGAGAATGAAATTCTGGAGCTGGATAGGAAATGGCGCGAGATTTGCACCGAGTTAGCAGAAGAGAAACAAGAGTTGGAGGATATGATAGAGGAAGGCGACGAGAGAATTAAAGCTATTGAAGCAGCTAAGAAGGGTGCGCACACTTGTTCCCTCGCACTAAAATTATCTAAGCAGCTTAAGCATCCATCCCATACCCCGAACTTTTGGCCTACGCCCAAAGCCTCAGTGCTTTCACATCGGCACCACCAAACATGCCGGATATGAGTCTTCCCGGACAACCACCACCGCCTCTCTTCTTCCCTCCCTTCCCCAACGAGGAAAAAATGCGGCGTGGTCGGCTGAATGCGGAAGCTCCTCTAGGCTTACTGGGAGAGACCCACTCAGTTGGACGTCGTACGTTGATAATGAACTTCATTTCACATTTTATGCTCATAAATAACGTAGCGCCAGCCGTGTCACCGAAAGCCGAAATCGGTCACAACATCCCTGGCGCAAATCCATATCGACACGATTTCAGAGCTTCTCACCCCCAAACGTTCGATCTTGATTTGGACTTGAATCCTGACCTTTAACTTGTTGTCGTATTCTAAATATCGAGATCTACAGAAGCGATGTGCGGGTATATGCGTCTAAAAAGATGGAAAAAAGTCACTCTGAATCCTGTTCTGGTCCTGTATTCGAAGCGGGCTCAGGGTCCTCCAGTCCATTGGCAGACTTCAGCGCATGAATCCTCTCAGCGATACCCTCGGAAATCCTTTGCACCGGGCTTTGAGACGTCGACCTTCTGCCAACAAAACGGGTCCCGTACTCATCCAGCTGCCTCCTGAAACCGGAATTTGGATAAACAACACTTCGCAAGTCTTTCACATGCGCTATGGATTCACTTGCGGACATTGCAGTTGTCGCCACCAGATAAGCACACACGACGGTGGCGCTTCGGCTGATACCTTGATGGCAATGGACCTTTTGAGCGACGGTCAAATTAAACCAAGGCCAAAAGATGCGCGATTGACACTTACCAGCACTTTGTTGCTGTCATTTTGTGCCAATGCCGAAGAGATGAAGTTGGTGGTCGTCTCGAGATGACGGAGAATATTTACGTGTAGATAATCAGCGATGGGAATGTGAAGCGTTTGTTCGGGAGTGATTGAGGTAGGGAATGTGGGTTGGCACTCGAGCACTGAGATGACATGAGTTATTTCAAGATTGGTGAGTTCGTCCTTGTTGGATGCGGTATGCAAGTCGGACAAGTAAATCCTGGGAGTGATAAGGTTGGCTTGCTGTACGAGACGGCTATGATTCATGATGGTATTTCGTAGAGTGTTGAGCGTGTGAAGTTGCTCTTTAAGTGGGTGGAAAGGAGAAATGTAGCAGAGCGGCTGACTTTCTGTCCGAAGCGCACGGAGATACTTTGCGTGTGAAGTTGACTCGCTTCGAATCCTCCGTCAATGGAATGATTCAAAGGCTGTTTGAAGCTTTTTTTCAGGCTCTCGCTTTCCTGATCCTTGCGTGAGTAAAGGTGGTTTGCAAATGGACATATTACTGAAATTTTAACAGGTCGGGTTGGTACGTTTCAACTGTTGACGTTGGAGGTCTGTCGAGTACCAGCTCCTTGCACATCCATGGAGCTCAACAGTGTTTGATGCAGTCAACTGGCTCATACGCTATCGTGATCTCCTATTTCCTGGGGGTATACTGCATTTTTTTGTTCCGAGTTGCGACCCACTGATGAAGGTCGAGAAGTGTTATACCTGGCATGTGTAAATGTCCTTGTGCCATCTCAACTGGTTCTATACCTCTATCTTTGCTCTGGCCGTCGGACCCACAACGTGCCAATTTATTCCTTTCCTGACAAGGCTTCCTTGGTGGAACCATACCAATGTGTAAACATGAATGGCGACTTTGCCCAGTGCGACAAAGCAGGCTGTAACGGGCGATGGAAACCTCCACGAACTCACCATTGCTCCTCATGTGGTGTATGCCGTCTCGAATTTGACCACCACTGTCCCTGGGTATGGAAGGGGGGTTATTTCTCTCATATTTTATGCTAATTATAGCTATCAGATTGGAAATTGCGTCACTCTTTCCCGACAAAAGGCGTTTCTGGCTCTGCTTTACTTGACGCCTGTCGCGTTTGCCGTGGCCGTTCTTCCGATCGTGCATACCCTATACCTGCAATTTGTTTTGGCCATAAGTGTTTCTAGAGCCGATCCCTGGACGAACGAAATATGGTGGGATTGGATTGGATCTTGGATTCTTTGCGCCGGTCCACTGGGTAGGTGGCCAGTTGGCGCTTTCTTGGGGTTTAGAATTTTGTGGAGCATGGATCATGGAGACGTACCGCCATACCCCGGTCAATCTATCGACCAACCCCATCTCAGGATCATTGGAACTTGCATGATAGCATTCTTGCTTTCCGCTTTTGCGCTGGTAAACTCAGAGCCTCCGTAATGCGTTCTTTTGGTATCTGATACCTATCACAGGGAATGGCGCTGTTCTCGACAAAACTGGTTTTACAGGGCACAACTATGCTTGAATCCTTGCTTAAGAAAGGCAGTAAATACCCCCTCCTCATTTGTATCCCTGTCCAGTCAAACGCCTTTAATGTCCACGACGTCGTTCCAGGAGAGCGAATATACGATCTTGGCTCTGCGCAAAACTGGAGGGTATTCATGGCTAGTCAGGTGTTCCCCTGCGCTACTCTTGGGTTTGTGCATTTTATACCTTGTTCTTCATTGCTTGACATCCACAGACCATACCAGTGGCCAAAGCTCAATCCTTGTATGATCCGAAGGATGAGGGCAGCAGGACGTACTGAAGTAGCGGATTAATGCATTGTATATACAGGTTGAGACGTCCGTCGCAATAAGGGAAGTCCTAGTTTGGTCACTGAAGTATATCACAAACGTCGCTCTGTCAACTTCATCCAGTGCCATTCGCTGCGTAAACAGAGAAAGTCTATCGTAAGGTACATCTTATCCAAAAAAAATCAACGTGAACCAGCACCCCGGGTGAAAATCGAAGCGCACCAAGTCCACAGGTTGGCTAAAATCTAGTCAAGACGATGTGCGAAGTTCATTCGTCTCCTTCCGCCTTTACGCCGTATTTTGAGGTATCTACGCCGTGATGCTGGTGGTTGACAAGGTTGAACCTGGGAAATAGTCAGTTCTGTATGCCAACGAGATACAATACGTCCTACATCGGGAAGGCAGCTGAAGACGCAAGCGGGAAAGTAAGAGTCAGCACGATGGGGGCAATGAGGAGGGGACGTACAGAATTTGAGTTGCGAGAACTGAGAATTTCTGAACGCGGCAGCTTGCACCCATTCGGGTTGAGGAGATTCGCCGTACAATGGCTTTCCTTCCCTCGCACGCTGACTCAACTCCTCCATGTCCATTTTCTCCTCACGACTGTTTTCAGACCAGCCCCAGAAGCGAACTAGAGTGGTGTCGTCGGGTTCGAGACCTAACTTTACGGGCAGGTTGGCTTACCACTTGAACGTTGATACGCCAGGAGGAAACCGCTCACGAAGCCCAGAAATCCTCCAAGTCGAAGAGGTGTTTTCAGACGAACTCTAGTTGGGTCCGCCATTTCTGAAGCAAGCATTGAGGATAAATAAAAAAGCAGAGAAAAGAAGGTAACCAACCCCAGAAGATCAGAGCAGCGGGAAAAGCACCAGTAGCACCAGCCCAGACCGCATAGTCGGAAGGCCTGAAGTATCGTATGACACGAGAGGCATGAGGATCGGCGTCGATAAGAGGGTAAGGAGTCTCTATGACTTTGTTAGGCATGGTAACTTGGTAAAGGCTTTGTCGCCGTTACGGACAATGACGGCGCACACCACGTGACTGTTTTGACCTGCCCTCAACTTGAATTTTGCTGTGAGTCCAAATGTGGTACAAGCGCTGTTGGCTTTGTCCACCCCTTCGACGGCGACAAACCGCTCAAACTCAAACCATGAGCGTCTCTAGGACTATCGCCAGTCGAAGGGACCGTCGCCAGCAATCTCTACCCTACGCTCGCCCACGTCAAAAACCAGCATCAGTAAGCGTCTGGCCAGGCCTTTTCCTAGTCTTCTCATGTTTTCCTCTAGTCCTGGAGCTTCTCGAATATATTGAAGTATATCATCCCCTCCCGTTCCGAAGAGCTTGAGGAGGAGGAGCAGGGAGAGGAGCAGCAGGAATCTGATACCGATGATGTGCGCCAGTCTGTCATTCCTATTCGAATTTTTGTTAACTAAGGAGGAGTACAGTCTAACAATGATTCGGAACCTCCCAACGCAAGGATGACAATGCCGCCTCCACCACCCTCACCACGAAGGGCAGAGCAAGCCGCACCGTCTTTTCTGAGGACACCTGTGAAAGCTCCAGATGTCCTAACGCAGCCACCCGATAATCTCCAAACTGTCAGCAATTTTTTGTCTCACAGGACCGAGAGTGGGATGAGTGGCAGAGAAGTCGAACAGCTACTCACCACGATTCAAAAGTGCACACCACGTGAGTTCTAATGTCACAACCGTCATCTTCACATATTGAGTTTGAACAGGTTTCCGCTTTGATTCCATCCCCCCCTCCGCTCCGTTCGACTCCAATTCGACTCCAACTCGGCCCTTATCAACTCCGGCTGGTACCCCATCTGCTTCGCCTCGCAAAACCCTGTCGAAGAATCCTAATGGAGTGTACCGCTGGGAAGGTGCTGGAAGTGCGAAGCAGTCACGTTCCCGTAATCGATACGCGTCGCCCGCATTCGGTGCATCTCATTCGACGCCAGAACGTTTGGTCATGAAAGAAATTAGTTCGAGTCAGGAGCAACGATCCGATAGTAAGAGGCGTAAAGTAGACGACGAGTCTGTGGAAGAAACCTCTTCCAATGCAGAAACGTCGACGAATGGCTCTTCACTTCCCTTCCCTACGTCAGGTTCACCGACCGTATCTCGAGCAAATGGAGTATTCCCGAAGGTCCCTTCTACACCATCCCGTCTCCGCATACCGACTGTACAGAAGCCTACGGCACCTGCTAATCCTTCTCCGCTGCGACAAGCATGGTCCGATGCCTCGTCCACATCACCGAATGACGGAAAGCAGTCACCACCACCTCCAAGACAGTCCAAAGCAGCAAATTTTATGGCCGAGTTGATTAAGGAGGTCACACCTCCCAGAAAACCCGACGTTAGTAATCCATATCAAACTGCAAGTCCTGTCAGCAAAGTCGGGCCACCAAGAAGAGCCAATAAAAGACTTCGGGCAACAGGAAAACCCACTGTACCTGCCGTTGTGGAGAAGATGCCTGAGGAAGAGGATGCCAAGGCTAATGCTTCGAACGAAAAGGAGGAGAGACAAAAGGAGTATTCCCCACAGGCCATCATCGAGGCGACTGTACCCAAGGTATTTTCGAGTTCCATTGATACGTACCGCCCGCAGACTAAAATTATCGTAGGGAAGCAAACGATCTCGTCCTCCAGCCCATTTGGAGAGGTCCCCTTCCGCTCCAGCTTCTTCCAACGCAAGCTCTTCACGCATGAGCACTCCATCGCAACATGAAGATCAGGTCGTTGTTGAGGACAGGAAGGTCCCTTATGTCGTGGAAGAATTGGACGAAGACGAAGACGAATCTTACCGTAAAGCCAAGAAGTCAAAGCCCTCTGCCAACGGTAGGGGCTCCACCTCCAAGTCAAACCTGACGATAGTCGCTCCATCGCCGGATGTTGTCGTCGAAGAAATTGTCGATGTAGCCATGGAGGAATCTGAAAATTCAGTCACTTCTTCGACTGCGAGATCGGTCAGCCCCACAACCAGCGCTCCACGAGCCTCCTTCAGCTTTAAATCGACTTCCGCGCCAAAGGAGCCTAGTAAACTGCGGTATAGTTACCAACCAGATGGTAATCTAACACCTTTGAAACCTGCTTCCGCGCCGGAGGTTGCGCCCACTCCCACGTTCAACTTTGCAGCATCGGCAGCGGCGTCCGCTTTTACATTTGCCGTGCCAAAGGAACCAAAGGTAGACGCCGTTGGCGACAAAAAGGATGCGAAGGAGAGCGATGCCAGAGCTAAAGCACTTGCGGCGGATGTTTCCTCTCTTCCGACTTTTGACTTCACCTGTAATGTGACGACGGTTTACCCCTCTACTCCGGCACATGTCGAAGCACGGCGTATTGCTGCATCCCTCCCTTTGTCGTCGTTACCCACCTTCGATTTCAACGTAAAGAATACCAATGCATCCGCATCTAGCAGCAGGTTAGAACCAGCTGCGACCCCGTTCGCATCTGGAGCAACAAAGCCAACTGCCGCTTTCAATTCTGATATGTCATTTTCGACCTCTACGCTGTTTAAACCAGCACCAGCGAATACCCCTCCCGATGTACCTCACCTTTCAGACGCTTCAAAAGCGCCACCTAAAGCATTCGATTGGTCGGCTGCTGGGGTAAAGCCCCCTCCAACTGCAACTGCATCTGGCGGCAACTGGACGTGTTCAATGTGTATGCTGTCCAATCCAACGACAGCAACCGAAAAATGTGGCATTTGCGATAACCCTCGATAATTCCTTTACTGTGTTCCTCGAATTCTAGTCTATTTGTTTTCTTGCAACCGAACGATATCCAACGATATCTCATCATTCCTCTACAGCATTCTCTTTTTTTACCATTATACATACATACTTGTACTTATACACTCCTCCTCGCCCTGGCAAGCTGTAGTCAGTAGGGGATCTTCGTCCCTTGTAGCAATTGAATGGGGCTGAAGGGGACGCGTTATCTTTTCCATTCGTCATGACCCAGGTGTCTGCTTAGTGAAGTCTAACCGCCGCGCGATTGAGCGCCCTTTTTCGCTTGGCGAGGAAAGTTTGCGCTTCAACATATTGTTCCTTGCTTTCACAGCAGGTGCTATTTCTACGTTGCCGTCCACCTCCTCTAAAGGTCGCTCGACCTGTATAGCACATTTTGGAAGTTTGGAAGGGTGGGAGGGATACGGCAGGGCGGTAAAATATGGATGGAATAACGCCTAGACATGAATATCTTAAGATATGAAGGTGGAAAAAGTCACTTTGCGCTGACCTCTTTCGCATTAATGCGTTTTCGTGGCTCAAATATCAAGCATTTGCTTAGGAGATTTAAAGTATCCGCGCTCGCAGCAGTGAATAAATCTCTCAAAGGTGTCTTTGGAAATAGACCAACAGGAATGTAGTCGGGGAGCTTGGTATGTCCCTAAAAAAAGGGACGTTTAGGGGCAAGATAAATGGCAAGAAAAGAAACTTGCCGGCCAGTCTTCCTCAGTGGGTGTACCAAGAGCCCGAAAGATGGTTTTTAATTGGTCCATATCGCTCTCGCCAGGAAGATATGGAATTCGGAGCATAAGTTCGGCGAAAATGCAGCCAACGGACCAGATGTCAACTGCTGAGCTATAGTAACGGCTACCGAAGAGCAATTCTGGTGGTCGATACCAGCTTGCATGTACCAAATTAGTTACAACCGTGGAGGAATGTATATGTGGCGCACCGCGTGATGACTTGACATGTCATTTTGTATCCTGGGTCCGCATACTCTCGTGCAAGACCAAAATCGGCAATTTTCAGCTGCCCATCTGAGGCTATCAACAAGTTGTTCGGCTTCAAGTCCTGGAATGTTGTTGGTCAGCCGAGACTAGCCTTGAACGCATGCATGGAGCAACATACACGATGCAGTATCCAATTGCGGTGACAGAACTCAAGACCACGGAACGTCATAGCCATCCAGCTCTTGATGTCCGCAGGAAGAAAAACAAGGGACCTGTCTTTGATGATCATTTCGAGGTCGGAATCTAGAAATTCGAGGACAAGGTTGAGATTTGTTTTAGACGAGAACACGTCGAGGAGCTAGAGTTTAAGGAGAGAGAAGATGTTAAGTTCGCTCACGGAGTAGATGATATCCACAACGCACCTCTATTACATTCTGATGTTTCAACTCTCGCAGGTATTTCACCTCGCGAATGGCAGACATGTCCAAACCATCCTTGAACTGCCCGACCTTTATCTTTTTAATGGCGACCTTTCTTCCTGTCGAGGCCTCTCGACCTAAAAGTAGTATGAAGGTACCGTCAGCCCACAGACTGTAGTGGAGATATGACCACTGACCTTGATAGACAACGGCGTATGTTCCCTCACCAACCTTTTTGTCCTTAATCCTGTAAACGCTAAGCATAGTTGTTACTTTCGATAAAGATTATACGCACCACCTCTTTTGTCTGTCGGCATTGGCTTTCTCGACCACATCCATGATGAGGGCGCCGAGCAGACTTTACAAGAACAAGACTTCACAGTAAGCGTTTAATAATAGACTAAAGCTGTTGCCAAACATGTACATACAAGCAGATTACCACGTGGAATTGCTTTCAATTTGAATTTCTAGTTGAATTCAAGCTTGCTTCCTTCCCTTGCCAATGCTGGCATTTGCACACTTTCCTTTCACCAGGCTGTATTTTTGATTTTGACGACATGCCTCCTTCTTCATTCAACAATTTCTACGATATATTAGGAGTTGACAAGCACACCTCCACTGACGATGGTGAGTCTCCACAACCGGAAGCATTTCGGCCTTAATTTAGATCCATGCATAGTGCGCAAGGCGTATAGGAAGAAAGCGCTTGAGACTCATCCGGATAAACTTTTTCCTTCAGCAACCGAGGAAGGAAAGCAAGCTGCAGAAATTCAGTTCCACAAGGTCGGCAATTACGTCCAAATCTTGGTCTTCACATCGTGGTGAACGTTACTATGAACCATGGCAGGTCCGCGAGGCGTTCGAAACCTTGTGTGATCCTGAGAAGCGTAGGGTACGCGATTTAACGAGTTATATTTGTATTCCATCTGTTCACCCCATCACCTCAAGGCATACGACACGCGACTCGGCATGAAAGGAGACGCTCAACTCATCTCTGAGGAATCCGTCCGTCGAATGGCTGAACGACGCGAATGGGCTCGAAAGCAACAGGAAGAAATCCAGAAGCGAGCCGACGCATTTCAGGAAAAGATTCGACGAGAACGGGAAGCCAAGGAACTGGCTAAAGCCAGAGAATTAGAACAGGCCGCGATGGCGGCAGATATGCTGAAAGAAATGTACGAACACACACCTGGATTCACGGAAAGGCGGGAGGCAGCGCTTCGGGTTCGTTCTTCTTTCCAAATCTTCTACCAAATTCGGTCCTCACGTTTTCTTAGCGAAAGGCCGAGCGCGAACGTGCAGAGCGACGCAGCCGCGGACAACGCCTCCGATCGTAACGTACGCTGAGGTTATGTAGTCGGGACCATATTTTTTATTTTATCTATTTGGGCAGCCTTTTTTGCTTATTGTATACCACTAACACTGTTTCTGTAGACTAGAAGAGCCTACCTCGACCCACCTCACTTCTCCTCACATCATATCTGTAATGGTTATTGATGAATGTTGAACGTTGATCTCGATGAATGTGGGTGCATGAGCACTATTGAAGTCTGCCAATGCCCAATGATTCTAGTCGACTTTTAGCGATCCTGCCAACATCTTGCACTGCCCTGTTCAACTCGGACAACCACGAAGTTGTACCGATTTCCAACGGTGTAAGAGTCTCAATGGCAGGTTCATCGGGTGACAAGGAATGGCTGTAGCCAAGGACGTCCTCCATCTCCTCTGCTATCACAGCGCGACTGCGACCATTCACAAATGTGATATACCGTAAACCTGGGTAGCATGTTT